>NC_091562.1:20717395-20727395 GCF_042767895.1 Penaeus vannamei
TATATATATACATATATATATATATATATATATATATATATATATATATATACATATATCATTATAACTATTTATATAATGATGATAGCAATAATGATAATTTTAGAAATAATAATGACAATAATAATAATTATAATGACAATGATAATGACATTATTTCTACTGGCATTATTAGTATGAAAATTATTGGAATAGAGTTAACTATTGCTATAATTGCAGTAATTATGAAAATTATCATTATGATTATGATTTTATCATTATTAATGTCATTATCATTGTTATTATCATCATAATTATCATTATTGTCAATAATAAAGGAATTATCATGAAAATCCTCATAATTACCTTAATGTTAAAATCCTCATAATTACCATTAAAAAGCGAAAAGGGGTTTTCGACGTTTCTCCCAAAAGACTGTAATGTGCTAGAATTTGCCTTTTTTCGATTACTGGCCTTTAAAAATTATAAATGAACTGAATAATAATTATTATCATCATTATAATCATTACGGTCATTATTTTCATGATTATTATCAATATAGTCATTATCACCATGATTATCATTATTATTATCATCATTATTGCAGTTATATTAATTATTATGCTAATTATTATTGCTATTTTTATCATTATAACTATCTATATAATGATAATAGCAATAATGATAATTTTAGAAATAATAATGACAATCATAATAATTATAATGACAAAGATAATGATGTTATTATTATTTCTATTGCCATTATTAATATGAAAGTATTTGGAATAGAGTTAATTATTGCTATTATTGCAGTAATTATCAAAAATATCATTATAATTATCATTATTATTGTCATCATCATCATAATTTTCATCATTATTGTCAATAATAAAGGAATTATCATGAAAATCATCATAATTACCTGAATTAATGTTAAAATCCTCATAATTACCATTAAAAAGCGAAAAGGGTTTTTTTCGACGTTTCTCTCAAATGGCTGTAATACGCTATATTTTCCCGTTTTTTTTTTTTTTTTTTTTTTTTTTTTAGACTTCTGGGAGTTTATTACTTCTGGTCCTTATTTCATTATAAATGGACTGAATAATATTTATTATAATCCTTGTAATTATTATAATCATTATTATTTTCATCATTATTGCAGTTATAATAATTATTATTCTCATTATTATTGCTATTTTTATCATTTTGACTATTTATGATAAAAATAGCAATAATAATTAGCATAATAATTATTATAACTGAAATAATGATAATAATAATGATCATGATGATAATGGCTATAATGATAATAATCATGAAAATAATGACAGTAATGATAATAGTGATAATAATTATTATTTATAATGAAATACAGGCCAGAAGTAATAAAATCCCAAAAATCGAAAAAAACGTCAAAATCTAGCGTATTACAGACTTTTGAGAGTAATGTCGAAAAAACGCTTTTTCTCTGTTTAATGAGGATTTTAACATTAATTCATTATGTAATTATGAGGATTTCATGAAAATTCCTTTATTATTGAAAATAATGATAATAATGATAATGACAATAATAATGATAAAATCATAATTCTAATAATAATTTTGATAATAACTGCAATAATAGCATTAATTAAGTCTATTCGAATAATTTCATACTAAAAATTGCGATAGAAATAATATCATTATCATTGTCATTATAATTATTATTATTCACATTATTATTTCTAAAATTATAATTATTACTATCATCATTATATAAATAGTTATGATGATAAAAAGAGCAATAATAATTAGCATAATAATTATTATAACTGCAATAATTATGGTAATAATAATAATTATTATTATTAAAAAATTATAATAATAAATAAATAAATAAATATTATTAATAATTATCATGATGATAATGACTATAATGATAATAATCATGAAAATAATGACAGTAATGATAATAATAATGATAATAATTATTATTCAGTCCATTTATAATGAAATAAAGTCCAGAAGTAATAAAATCCCATAGGTCGAAAAAACGGGAAAATCTAGCGTATTACAGCCTTTTGAGAGAAACGTCGAAAAAAACTCCTTCTTTGCTTTTTAATGGTAATTATGAGGATTTTAACATTAATTCTGGTAAATATGAGAATTGATAATAATCATTAATAAAGGCCAGAAGTAATAAAATCCCATAGGTCGAAAAAACGGCAAAATCTAGTGTATTACAGCCTTTTGAGAGAAACGTCGAAAAAACTCCTTTTTCTCTATTTAATGGTAATTATGAAGATTTTAACATTAATTCAGGTAAATATGAGGATTGACAATAATGATGATAATTATGATGATAATGACAATGATAATGACAATACTAATGATAAAATCATAATTATAATGATAATTTTGATAATTACAGCAGTAAATAGCTCTATTCCAATAATTTTCATACTAATAATGGCAATAGAAATAATAATAACATCACCATTATCATTATGAATATTATCATTGTCATTATTATTTCTACAATTATCATTATTGCTATTATCATTATATAAATAGTTATAATGATAAAAATATCAATAATAATTATTATTCTACCTACAATAAGGATAATAGTAATAATGATAATCATGATGATAATGATTATAATGATAATAATCATGAAAATAATGACAGTAATGATGATAATTATTATTCAGTCCATTTATAATGAAATAAAGTCCAGAAGTAATAAAATCCAAGAAGTCCAAAAAACGGCAAAATATAGCGTATTACAGCCTATTGAGAGAAACTTTTTCGCATTTTAATGGTTATGATGTGGATTTTCACATTCATTCAGGTAATTATGATGATTTTCATGATAATTCTTTTATTATTGACAATAATGATGATAATTATGATGTAAATGACAATGATAATGACACTAATAATGATAAAATCATAATCATAATGATAATTTCGATAATTACAGCAATAATAGCAAAAATTAACTCTATTCCAATAATTTCATACAAAGAATTGCGATAGAAATAATAATATCATTATCATTGTCATTATAATTATTATTATTATCTTTATTATCTATAAAGATATCATTATTGCTATTATCATTATATAAATAGTTATAATGAAAAAAATAGCAATAATAATTAGCATAATCAATATTATAACTGCAATAATGATGATAATAATAATGGTAATCATGATGATAAATATAATGATAATAATCATGAAAATAATGACAGTAATGATAATAATGATGATAATTATTATTATTCAGTCTATTTATAATGAAATTAAGACCAGAGGTAATAGAATCCCGAAAGCCGAAAAACGGCAAAATCTAGCGTATTACAAACTTTTGAAAGAAACGTCGAAAAAAATCTTTTTTCGTTTTTTAATTGTAATTATGAGGATTTTAACATTAACTGAGGTAATTATGATGATTTTCATAATTCTTTTGTTATTGACAATAATGATAATTATGATGATAATGACAATAATGATAAAATCATAATTATAATGATAATTTTCATAATTACTGCAATGATTTACCCTATTCCAATAATCTTCATACTAATAAGGGCAATAGAAATAATAATAACATCATTATCATTGTCATTATAATTATTATTATTGTCATTATTATTTCTAAAATTATCATTATTGCTAATATCATTATATAAATAGTTATAATGATAAAAATAGCAATAATAATTAGCATAATAATTATAATAACTGCAATAATGATGATAACAATAATGATAATCATGATCATAATGACTATAATGATAATAATTATGAAAATAACGTCGTAAAAAACTCTTTTCGCTTTTAATGGCAATTGTGAGGATTTTAACATTAATTCAGGTAATTATGATGATTTCCATGATAATTCCTTTATTATTGACAATAATGATGATAATTATGATGACAATGACAATGATAATGACATTAATAATGATAATAATGATAAAATCATGATTATAATGATAATCGTGATAATTACTGCAATAATAACAATAATTAACTCTATTCCAATAAATTTCATACTAGCGTATTAATCGCTTTTTAATGGTAATTATGAGGATTTTAACATTAATTCAGGAAATTAGGATGATTTTCATGATAATTCGTTTATTATTGACAATAATGATGATAATGACAATGATAATTATGATGATAATGACAATAATAATGATAAAATCATAATTATAAAGATAATTTTGATAATTACTGCAATAATTAATTTTCATGATAATTCCTTTATTATTGACAAAAATGATAATTATGATGATAATAATGATAATGACAATAATGATAAAATAATTATGATGATAATTTTCATAATTACTGCAATTGTAGCAAAAATTAACTCTATTCCAATAATTTTCATACTATTAATGCCAATAGAAATAATGTCATTATCATTGTCATTATAATTATTATTATTGTCATTATTATTTCTAAAATTATCATTATTGCTATTATCATTATATGAATAGTTATAATGATAAAAATATCAATAATAATAAGCATTCTAATTAATATAACTGCAATAATGATGACAATAATAATGATAATTATGATGATAATGACTATAATGATAATAATCATGAAAATAATGACAGTAATGATAAGAATGATGATAATTATTATTCCGTCCATATAAAATCCCTAAAGTCGAAAAAAACGGCAAAATCTAGCGTATTACAGTCTTTTGAGAGAAACATCGATTTTTAATGGTAATTATGGAGATTGTAACCTTACCTCAGGTAATTATTATGATTTCCACGATAATTCCTTTATTATTGACAATAATGATGATAATTATGATGATACTGATAATGATAATGACAATAATAATGATAAAATGATAATTATAATGAAAACTTTGATAATTACTGCAATAATAGCAATAATTAACTCTATTCCAATAATTTTCATACTAATAATGGCAATAGAAATAATATCATTATCATTGTCATTATTATTTTCATTATTTTTTTTCTAAAATTATCATTATTGCTATTATCATTATATAAATAGTTATAATGATGAAAATAGTAATAATATTTAGCACAATAATTATTGTAACTGCAATAATTATAAAAATAATGATATACATGATGATAATGACTATAATGATAATAGTCATGAAAATAATGACAGTAATGATAATGATGATGATAATTATTATTCAATCCATTTATTATGAAATAAAGGCCAGAAGTTATATCATCCCATAAGTCGAAAAAACGGCAAAATCTAGCCTTTTCAGAGAAGCGCCGGAAAAAAAACGTTTTCTCTTTTTAACGGTAATTATGATGATTTTAACATTAATTCAGGTATTTATGAGGATTTTAATGATAATTCCTTTATTTTTGACAATAATGATGATAATCATGATGATAATAAAATTGATAATTATCATTATTATTTCTTAAATTATAAATCGTTATTCTGATAAAAATAGCAATAATAATTAGCATAATAATTATCATATCTGCAATAATGATGATAATAATGATGATAATCATTATGATAATGACTATAATGACAATAATCATGAAAATAATGGCAGTAGTGATAATAATGATAATGATTATTATTCAGTCCATTTGTAAGGAAATCAAGGCCAGAAGTAATAAAATCCCAAATGCCGAAAAAACGGTAAAATCTTGCGTATTACAGCCTTTTGAGAGAAATGTCGGAAAAAACCCTTTTTCGGTTTTTAATGGTAATTATGAAGATTTTAACATTAAGTTAGGTAATTATGATGATTTTCATGATAATGCCTTTATTATTGACAATAATGATAATTATGATGATAATGACGATGATAATGACAATAATAATAAGAAAATCATAATCATGAAGATAATTTTGATAATTACTGCAATAATAGCAATAATTAAATCTATTCAAAAAAATTTCATACTAAGAAAGGCAATATAAATAATAATATCAGTATCATTGTCTATATAATTATTATTATTGTCATTATTATTTCTAAAATTATCATTATTGCTATTAATTATCATTATATAAATAGTTATAATGATAAAAATAGCAATAATAATTAGCATAATAATGATTATAAATGCAATAATGATGATAATAATAAGGATAATCATGATGATAATGACTATAATGATAATAAACATGAAAATAATGACAGTAAAGATAATAATGATAATAATTATTATTCAGTCCATTTATAATGATATATAGGCCTAAAGTGATAAAATCCCATAAGTCGAAAAAACGGCAAAATCTAGCATATTACAGCCTTTTGATAGAAACGTCGAAAAAAAAACTTTTTTTAGTTTTTAATGGTAATTTTGAGGAATTTAACATTAACTCATGATAATTCCTTTATTATTGACAATAATGATGATAATCATTATGATAATGACAATGATAATGACAATAATAATGATAAAATCATAATTATAACGATAATTTTGATAATTACTGCAATAATAGCAATAAATAACTCTATTCCAATAATTTTCATACTAATAAGGGCAATATAAATAATAACATCATTATCATTGTCATTATAATTATTATTATTGTCATTATTATTTCTCAAATTATCATTATTGCTATTATCATTATATAAATAGTTATAATGATAAAAATAGCAATAACAATTACCATAATAATTATTATAACTGCAATAATGATGATAATAATAATGATAATTATGACAATGACTATAATGATAATAATCATGAAAATAATGACAGTAATGATAATAATGATGATAATAATCATTATTCAGTCCATTTATAATGAAATAATGGCCAGAAGTAATAAAATCCCAAAAGTCGAAAAAAACGGCAAAATTTAATGTATTACAGCCTTTTGAGAGAAACGTCGAATTTTTTTTTCGCATTTTAGTGGTAATTATGAAGATTTTAACATTAACTCAGGTAATTATTATGATTTTCCTGATAACTCCTTTATTATTGACAATAATTATTATAATTATGATGATAATGACAATGATATAACAATTATTGTAATTATTATTTCTAAAATAATCATAATTGCTATTATCATTATATAAATATTTATAATGATAAAGATACCAATAATAATGAGCATAATAATTATTATAACTGTAATAATGAGAACAATAATGATAATCATGATGATAATGATTATAATGATAATAATCATGAAAATAATGACAGTAATGATAATAATGATGATAATATTTATTATTCAGTCCATGTTTAATGAAATAAAGGCCAGAAATAATAAAATCCCAAATGTCGAAAAACGCCAAAATCTAGCGAATTACAGCCTTTTGAGAGAAACATCGAAAAAAAAAAATCCTTTTTCGCTTTTTAGTGGTAATTATGAGGATTTCAACATTAACTAATTATGATGATTTTTATGATAATTCCTTTATTGTTGACAATAATGATGATAATTATGATGATAATGACAATGGTAATTATCATTATTA
Organism: Penaeus vannamei; assembly: GCF_042767895.1. Classification (NCBI taxonomy): domain Eukaryota; kingdom Metazoa; phylum Arthropoda; class Malacostraca; order Decapoda; family Penaeidae; genus Penaeus; species Penaeus vannamei. The sequence continues at coordinate 20,724,852 of NC_091562.1, forward strand.
TTTCTAAAATTATTATTGCTATTATCATTATATAAATAGTTATAATGATAAAAATAGCAATAATGATTAGCACAATAATTATTATAACTGTAATAATGGTAATAATAATGATAATCATGATGATAATGACTATAATGATAATAATCATGAAAATAATGACAGTAATGATAATAATGATTATTATTATTCAGTCCATTAATAATGAAATAAAGACCAAAAGTAATAAACTCCCACGTCAAAAAAACGGCAATATATAGCGTATTACAGCCTTTTGAGAGAAACGTCGAAAAACCCACGTTTTCGCACTTTTATTGACAGTAATGATGATAATTATGATGATAATGACAATGATAATGACAATAATAATGATGAAATCATAATTTTATCGATAATTTTGATAATTACTTCAATAATAGCAATAATTAACTCTATTCCAATAATTTTCATACTAATAATAGCAAAAGAAATAATAATAACATCATTATCATTGTCATTATAATTATTATTATTGTCATTATTTCTAAAATTATCACTATTGCTGTTTTCATTATATAATTAGTTATAATGATAAAAATAGCAATAATAATTAGCATAATAATTATTATAACTGCAATAATGATGATAATAATAATAATAATCATGATAATAATGAATATAATGATAATAATCATGAAAATAATGACAGTAATGATAATAATGATGATAATTATTATTCGGTACATTTATAATGAAATAAAGGCCAGCAGTAATAAAATCCCTAAAGTCGAAAAAACGGCAAAATCTTTTTAATGGATTTTAACATTAATTTTGGTAATTATGATGATTTTCCTGATAATTACTTTATTACTGACAATAATGATGATAATCATGATGATAATGAAAATGATAATTGTCATTATTATTTCTAAAATTATCATTATTGCTATTATCATTATATAAATAGTTATAATGATAAAAATAGCAATAATGATTAGCACAATAATTATTATAATTGAAATAATGGTAATAATAATGATAATCATGATAAAATCCCAAAAGTCGAAAAAATGGCAAAATCTAGTGTATTAAATCCTTTAAAGAGAAACGACGAAAAAACACCTTTTTCGCTATCTAATGGTAATTATTAGAGTTTTTTAACATTGATTCAGTTAATTATGATGATTTTCACGATAATTCCTTTATTATTGAAAATAATGATGATAAGTATCATAATAATGACAATGATAATGAGAATAATAATGATAAAATCATAATTATAATGATAATTTTGATAATTACTGCAATAATAGTAATAATTAACACTATTCCAATAATTTTCATACTAATAATGGCAATAGAAATAATAATTTTATTATCATTGTCATTATAATAATTATTATTGTCATTATTATTTCTAAAATTATCATTATTGTTATTATCATTATATATATAGTTATAATGATAACAATAGCAATAATAATTAGCATAATAATTATTATAACTGGAATAATGATGATAATAAAAATGATAATCATGATGATAATGGCTATAATGATAATAATCATGAAAATAATGACAGTAATGATAATAAAGAGGATAATAATTATCATTCAGTCCATTTATAATGAAAAAAGGCCAGAAGTAATAAAATCCCAAAAGTCGAAAAAAGCAAAATCTAACCGTCTTGAGAGAAACGTCGAAAACCCCCTTTTCGCTTTTTAATGGTAATTATGAGGATTTTAACATTAATTCAGGTAATTATGATGATTTTCATGATAATTCCTTTATTATTGGCAATAATGATAATGATTATGATGATAATGATAAAATCAAAATTATAGTAATTTTGATAATTACTGCAATAATTAACTCTATTCCAATAATTTTCATACTATTAATGGCAATAGAAATAATATCATTATCATTGTCATTATAATTATTATTATTGTCATTATTATTTCTAAAATTATTTTTATTGCTATTATCATTATATAAATAGTTATAATGATAAAAATAATAATAATGAGCATAATAATTATTATAACTGCAATAATGATGATAATAATAATGATAATGACTATAATGATAACAATCATGAAAATAATGACAGTAATGTTGATAATGATGATAATTATTATTTAGTCCATTTATAATTAAATAAAGGCCAGAAGTAATAAACGAAAAAACGGCAAAATCTACCGTATTACAGCCTTTTGAGGGAAACGTAAAAAAAGTAATTACGAGGATTTTCACATTAATTCAGGTAATTATGATGATTTTCATGATAATTCCTCTATTATTGACAATAATGTTGATAATTATGATGATAATGACAATGATAATGACAATAATAATGATAATGATAAAATCATAATCATAATGATAATAATGATAAAATCATAATCATAATGATAATAATGATAATTACTGCAATAATTAACTCTATTCCAATAAATTTCATACTAATAATGGCATTAGAAATAATAATAAAATCATTATCATTGTCATTATATTTTTTATGACTGTCATTTTTATTTCTAAAATTATCATTATTGCTATTGTCAT
>NC_091562.1:20740095-20742595 GCF_042767895.1 Penaeus vannamei
CCCCATGACCAGTAATGAAAATGTAATCCCTTTATAAGAGGCAATGAGGCTAGCCCCTTTATCAAATAGCCCCAACCCAGACTCTCCTTTGACCACGGCTCCGAACACTGAAACTACTACCCACTCCTCAATGCCTAACTAGTGCATTACCCACCCAAGCAGAGAATCAATCTACAGAAGACATTCCTACCCACTTAAATTCATCAACTCTACCCCCGCAACCTTCATCAAGCAACCAACCCTCCCTTATTACTACCTTGCAGCCTTATTCTCCATCATTCCGTAATACTCCCTCTTTCACACGTCCCCGACCATCCACCACCACCAACCCTACAGATATCTTAACTATTTAGCCCAGCTAAATGGGACCGATTTTTTGTGATCCCTTCTACAGCTCCTTACTCAGGCAACACTCTTCTCTTTCAACAATGCCTCCAAAAACAAGTAGGCAGAGTCCCTTTCTATACCAGGAAAATTTTCCTTCTCATTCGCCAGATGCACTTATCCTACCTTTCTTAAAACCCAATAAATCAGGTACCCTACCCCAAGATTACCGCCCCATAACTCTAACGAGCTGCTTGTGCAAACTACTAAAACGAATGGTTAACTTCCGCTTAATGTGGTATCTTGAATCTCATAATCTCCTTTCCCCTTCCCAGTTTGGTTTCCGACGTGCCCGAAGTACAGCAGACACACTTGCCCATTTCGAGACATATATCACATTGGCATTTGCACGCCATGAATCCGTATTAGCCATATTCTTGGATCTAGAAAAAGCATATGATACCACATGGCGATACCATATCCTCCAACAATTGTCCTCCTTAGGTTTATGTGGAAACATGGGCGTTTTCATCAAATCCTTCCTTTCTAAACGTACCTTCCAGGTCAAAATTGCCTCTTCCACATCATCATCCTTTCCTCAATTCGAAGGCGTCCCACAAGGAAGTGTGCTTAGTACCACTTTACTCCTTGCTGTAAATGACATAGCCTCAGTCCTACCACCAGGAGCCCGGGCATCACTATATGTTGATAACTTAACCATCTTTGCATCTGGCACATCCATACCAGATATCTGTCAATTCCTTCAGTCTGCAATAACATCAGTAACTTTTTGGGCCACCAACCATGGCTTTCGCTTCTCTACCTCTAAATCTTTTCCCATCCTTTTCTCTCGCTCACGTACGGTCCCCAAACCCCCACTCTTCTTATATAACGCTCCACTCCAATACCGTTCTTCTGGCAAATTCCTAGGTGTTATATTTGATTCCAAATTGTCCTGGCGAAACCATATTATGTACATCAAAGAAAAAGCTCAATGCCGCCTCCGAATCTTACAAACTCTCACAACTCTCCTGGGGCTCAGATCGCAAAACTCTCCTCCATCTCCATGTTACCTTGATTCTCTCCACTCTAGATTATGGATGCCATATCTACTCCTCTGCCTCAACCTCTCTTCTTGCTCACCTTGATACAATCCACCACAGCGGTCTCCCCTTAGCCCTAGGCGCTTTCCGTTCCTCTCCAATTGAGAGCCTATATACTGAATCTGGCATGCCGTCCCTCTCTCGACATCGAGCACTTCTCTCTCTTCGATCCTATGCTCGATTTCACCAATTTTCCATTATCAGACTAACTATTCCACAATCCTTACGTCATACCTTTACCTCTTCTCCACGTTTACCTACTCCTTTCTCCGTACGCATGGATACTCTCCTCTCCCATTCCCCCTTTCCTCACCTCTGACCTCTCCCACCTTCTGTCCATTCCATTCCTCCATGGCTCATACCTAACCCCTGTATTTGCTCCTCAGTTTTACCTGACCCACCAAAATCAGATATCCCCCCCCCCCCCTCTATCCTTCTCACTTATTTCCTTGAGCATGTCTCCATTCATTCCTCCAGCATTCATATTTACACTGACGGTTCTAAATCCATCTCAGGAGCTGGATTCGCTGTAACATTCCCGAACTGCACATTCAAATACACCCTCCCTCCTGAATCTAGTGTCCTTACTACAGAACTGTATGCACTCCTTTTTGCCGTAAGATGCATATACTCATCCCCCTCTTCCTCTTTTACTATTTTTACTGACTCCCGTAACTTTTTAACCCTCATAAAGTCTATACACTCGACCAATCCCCTTGTCTGTAAGATCCAGAACTGGTTGTTCTATCTATCCACACGTCACAAATCTGTCAGATTTTGCTGGGTACCCAGACATGTTGGAATCCCTGGCAATGAACAGGCAGATACTCTTGCACGCTATGCCGCAATGTCCACGTCACCTCAACTACGCTTCTCACATTCCAGCTACGGATTATTATCCCCACTTTAAAACCTTCTTGTATACCCGATGGCAATCTTTTTGGTCTAGACTCCACAACAATAAATTACATACTATTAAACCATCAATCTCCTCTTGGTCAGCTCCATTTCACAAAAAAACAGACGGCCCTCGCACGCTTACGTATTGACCATACTCGCCTAACACACGCTTA
>NC_091562.1:20747595-20757595 GCF_042767895.1 Penaeus vannamei
ATCATTATTATCATTACGGTCATTATTTTCATGATTATTATCAATATAGTCATTATCACCATGATTATCATTATTATTATCATCATTATTGCAGTTATATTAATTATTATGCTAATTATTATTGCTATTTTTATCATTATAACTATCTATATAATGATAATAGCAATAATGATAATTTTAGAAATAATAATGACAATCATAATAATTATAATGACAAAGATAATGATGTTATTATTATTTCTATTGCCATTATTAATATGAAAGTATTTGGAATAGAGTTAATTATTGCAGTAATTATCAAAAATATCATTATAATTATCATTATTATTGTCATCATCATCATAATTTTCATCATTATTGTCAATAATGAAGGAATTATCATGAAAATCATCATAATTACCTGAATTAATGTTAAAATCCTCATAATTACCATTAAAAAGCGAAAAGGGTTTTTTTCGACGTTTCTCTCAAATGGCTGTAATACGCTATATTTTTCCGTTTTTTTTTTTTTTTTTTTTTTTTTTTAGACTTCTGGGAGTTTATTACTTCTGGTCCTTATTTCATTATAAATGGACTGAATAATATTCATTATAATCCTTATAATTATTATAATCATTATTATTTTCATCATTATTGCAGTTTTAATAATTATTATTCTCATTATTATTGCTATTTTTATCATTTTGACTATTTATGATAAAAATAGCAATAATAATTAGCATAATAATTATTATAACTGAAATAATGATAATAATAATGATGATCATGATGATAATGGCTATAATGATAATAATCATGAAAATAATGGCAGTAATGATAATAGTGATAATAATTATTATTTATAATGAAATACAGGCCAGAAGTAATAAAATCCCAAAAATCGAAAAAAACGTCAAAATCTAGCGTATTACAGCCTTTTGAGAGTAATGTCGAAAAAACGCTTTTTCTCTGTTTAATGAGGATTTTAACATTAATTCATTATGTAATTATGAGGATTTCATGAAAATTCCTTTATTATTGAAAATAATGATAATAATGATAATGACAATAATAATGATAAAATCATAATTCTAATAATAATTTTGATAATAACTGCAATAATAGCATTAATTAAGTCTATTCGAATAATTTCATACTAAAAATTGCGATAGAAATAATAATATCATTATCATTGTCATTATAATTATTATTATTCACATTATTATTTCTAAAATTATCATTATTACTATCATCATTATATAAATAGTTATGATGATAAAAAGAGCAATAATAATTAGCATGATAATTATTATAACTGCAATAATTATGGTAATAATAATTATTATTATTATTAAAAAATTATAATAATAAATAAATAAATAAATATTGTTAATAATTATCATGATGATAATGACTATAATGATAATAATCATGAAAATAATGACAGTAATGATAATAATAATGATAATAATTATTATTCAGTCCATTTATAATGAAATAAAGGCCAGAAGTAATAAAATCCCATAGGTCGAAAAAACGGCAAAATCTAGTGTATTACAGCCTTTTGAGAGAAACGTCGAAAAAACTCCTTTTTCTCTATTTAATGGTAATTATGAAGATTTTAACATTAATTCAGGTAAATATGAGGATTGACAATAATGATGATAATTATGATGATAATGACAATGATAATGACAATACTAATGATAAAATCATAATTATAATGATAATTTTGATAATTACAGCAGTAAATAGCTCTATTCCAATAATTTTCATACGACTAATGGCAATAGAAATAATAATAACATCACCATTGTCATTATGAATATTATCATTGTCATTATTATTTCTACAATTATCATTATTGCTATTATCATTATATAAATAGTTATAATGATAAAAATATCAATAATAATTATTATTCTACCTACAATAAGGATAATAATAATAATGATAATCATGATGATAATGATTATAATGATAATAATCATGAAAATAATGACAGTAATGATAATAATTATTATTCAGTCCATTTATAATGAAATAAAGTCCAGAAGTAATAAAATCCAAGAAGTCCAAAAAACGGCAAAATATAGCGTATTACAGCCTATTGAGAGAAACTTTTTCGGATTCTAATGGTTATGATGTGGATTTTCACATTAATTCAGGTAATTATGATGATTTTCATGATAATTCTTTTATTATTGACAATAATGATGATAATTATGATGTAAATGACAATGATAATAACACTAATAATGATAAAATCATAATCATAATGATAATTTCGATAATTACTGCAATAATAGCAAAAATTAACTCTATTCCAATAATTTCATACAAAGAATTGCGATAGAAATAATAATATCATTATCATTGTCATTATAATTATTATTATTATCTTTATTATCTATAAAGATATCATTATTGCTATTATCATTATATAAATAGTTATAATGATAAAAATAGCAATAATAATTAGCATAATCAATATTATAACTGCAATAATGATGATAATAATAATGGTAATCATGATGATGATAAATATAATGATAATAATCATGAAAATAATGACAGTAATGATAATAATGATGATAATTATTATTATTCAGTCCATTTATAATGAAATTAAGACCAGAGGTAATAGAATCCCGAAAGCCGAAAAACGGCAAAATCTAGCGTATTACAAACTTTTGAAAGAAACGTCGAAAAAAATCTTTTTTCGTTTTTTAATTGTAATTATGAGGATTTTAACATTAACTGAGGTAATTATGATGATTTTCATAATTCTTTTATTATTGACAATAATGATAATTATGATGATAATGACAATAATGATAAAATCATAATTATAATGATAATTTTCATAATTACTGCAATGATTTACCCTATTCCAATAATCTTCATACTAATAAGGGCAATAGAAATAATAATAACATCATTATCATTGTCATTATAATTATTATTATTGTCATTATTATTTCTAAAATTATCATTATTGCTAATATCATTATATAAATAGTTATAATGATAAAAATAGCAATAATAATTAGCATAATAATTATAATAACTGCAATAATGATGATAACAATAATGATAATCATGATCATAATGACTATAATGATAATAATTATGAAAATAACGTCGTAAAAAACTCTTTTCGCTTTTAATGGCAATTGTGAGGATTTTAACATTAATTCAGGTAATTATGATGATTTCCATGATAATTCCTATATTATTGACAATAATGATAATAATTATGATGATAATGACAATGATAATGACATTAATAATGATAATAATGATAAAATCATAATTATAATGATAATCGTGATAATTACTGCAATAATAACAATAATTAAATCTATTCCAATAGATTTCATACTAGCGTATTAAAGCCTTTTGAGAGAAATGTCGAAAGAAAAACTTTTTCGCTTTTTAATGGTAATTATGAGGATTTTAACATTAATTCAGGAAATTAGGATGATTTTCATGATAATTCGTTTATTATTGACAATAATGATGATAATGACAATGATAATTATGATGATAATGACAATGATAATTATGATGATAATGACAATAATAATGATAAAATCATAATTATAAAGATAATTTTGATAATTACTGCAATAATTAACTCTATTCTAATAATTTTCATGATAATTCCTTTATTATTGACAAAAATGATAATTATGATGATAATAATGATAATGACAATAATGATAAAATCATAATTATGATGATAATTTTCATAATTACTGCAATTGTAGCAAAAATTAACTCTATTCCAATAATTTTCATACTATTAATGCCAATAGAAATAATGTCATTATCATTGTCATTATAATTATTATTATTGTCATTATTATTTCTAAAATTATCATTATTGCTATTATCATTATATGAATAGTTATAATGATAAAAATATCAATAATAATAAGCATTCTAATTAATATAACTGCAATAATGATGACAATAATAATGATAATTATGATGATAATGACTATAATAATAATCATGAAAATAATGACAGTAATAAGAATGATGATAATTATTATTCCGTCCATATAAAATCCCTAAAGTCGAAAAAAACGACAAAATCTAGAGTATTACAGTCTTTTGAGAGAAACATCGATTTTTAATGGTAATTATGGAGATTGTAACCTTACCTCAGGTAATTATTATGATTTCCACGATAATTCCTTTATTATTGACAATAATGATGATAATTATGATGATACTGATAATGATAATGACAATAATAATGATAAAATGATAATTATAATGAAAACTTTGATAATTACTGCAATAATAGCAATAATTAACTCTATTCCAATAATTTTCATACTAATAATGGCAATAGAAATAATATCATTATCATTGTCATTATTATTTTCATTATTTTTTTTTCTAAAATTATCATTATTGCTATTATCATTATATAAATAGTTATAATGATGAAAATAGTAATAATATTTAGCACAATAATTATTGTAACTGCAATAATTATAAAAATAATGATATACATGATGATAATGACTATAATGATAATAGTCATGAAAATAATGACAGTAATGATAATGATGATGATAATTATTATTCAATCCATTTATTATGAAATAAAGGCCAGAAGTTATATAATCCCATAAGTCGAAAAAACGGCAAAATCTAGCCTTTTCAGAGAAGCGCCGGAAAAAAAACGTTTTCTCTTTTTAACGGTAATTATGATGATTTTAACATTAATTCAGGTATTTATGAGGATTTTAATGATAATTCCTTTATTTTTGACAATAATGATGATAATCATGATGATAATAAAATTGATAATTATCATTATTATTTCTTAAATTATAAATCGTTATTCTGATAAAAATAGCAATAATAATTAGCATAATAATTATCATATCTGCAATAATGATGATAATAATGATGATAATCATTATGATAATGACTATAATGACAATAATCATGAAAATAATGGCAGTAGTGATAATAATGATAATGATTATTATTCAGTCCATTTGTAAGGAAATCAAGGCCAGAAGTAATAAAATCCCAAATGCCGAAAAAACGGTAAAATCTTGCGTATTACAGCCTTTTGAGAGAAATGTCGGAAAAAACCCTTTTTCGGTTTTTAATGGTAATTATGAAGATTTTAACATTAAGTTAGGTAATTATGATGATTTTCATGATAATGCCTTTATTATTGACAATAATGATAATTATGATGATAATGACGATGATAATGACAATAATAATAAGAAAATCATAATCATGAAGATAATTTTGATAATTACTGCAATAATAGCAATAATTAAATCTATTCAAAAAAATTTCATACTAAGAAAGGCAATATAAATAATAATATCAGTATCATTGTCTATATAATTATTATTATTGTCATTATTATTTCTAAAATTATCATTATTGCTATTAATTATCATTATATAAATAGTTATAATGATAAAAATAGCAATAATAATTAGCATAATAATGATTATAAATGCAATAATGATGATAATAATAAGGATAATCATGATGATAATGACTATAATGATAATAAACATGAAAATAATGACAGTAAAGATAATAATGATAATAATTATTATTCAGTCCATTTATAATGATATATAGGCCTAAAGTGATAAAATCCCATAAGTCGAAAAAACGGCAAAATCTAGCATATTACAGCCTTTTGATAGAAACGTCGAAAAAAAAACTTTTTTTAGTTTTTAATGGTAATTTTGAGGAATTTAACATTAACTCATGATAATTCCTTTATTATTGACAATAATGATGATAATCATTATGATAATGACAATGATAATGACAATAATAATGATAAAATCATAATTATAACGATAATTTTGATAATTACTGCAATAATAGCAATAAATAACTCTATTCCAATAATTTTCATACTAATAAGGGCAATATAAATAATAACATCATTATCATTGTCATTATAATTATTATTATTGTCATTATTATTTCTCAAATTATCATTATTGCTATTATCATTATATAAATAGTTATAATGATAAAAATAGCAATAACAATTACCATAATAATTATTATAACTGCAATAATGATGATAATAATAATGATAATTATGACAATGACTATAATGATAATAATCATGAAAATAATGACAGTAATGATAATAATGATGATAATAATCATTATTCAGTCCATTTATAATGAAATAATGGCCAGAAGTAATAAAATCCCAAAAGTCGAAAAAAACGGCAAAATTTAATGTATTACAGCCTTTTGAGAGAAACGTCGAATTTTTTTTTCGCATTTTAGTGGTAATTATGAAGATTTTAACATTAACTCAGGTAATTATTATGATTTTCCTGATAACTCCTTTATTATTGACAATAATTATTATAATTATGATGATAATGACAATGATATAACAATTATTGTAATTATTATTTCTAAAATAATCATAATTGCTATTATCATTATATAAATATTTATAATGATAAAGATACCAATAATAATGAGCATAATAATTATTATAACTGTAATAATGAGAACAATAATGATAATCATGATGATAATGATTATAATGATAATAATCATGAAAATAATGACAGTAATGATAATAATGATGATAATATTTATTATTCAGTCCATGTTTAATGAAATAAAGGCCAGAAATAATAAAATCCCAAATGTCGAAAAACGCCAAAATCTAGCGAATTACAGCCTTTTGAGAGAAACATCGAAAAAAAAAATCCTTTTTCGCTTTTTAGTGGTAATTATGAGGATTTCAACATTAACTAATTATGATGATTTTTATGATAATTCCTTTATTGTTGACAATAATGATGATAATTATGATGATAATGACAATGGTAATTATCATTATTATTTCTAAAATTATTATTGCTATTATCATTATATAAATAGTTATAATGATAAAAATAGCAATAATGATTAGCACAATAATTATTATAACTGTAATAATGGTAATAATAATGATAATCATGATGATAATGACTATAATGATAATAATCATGAAAATAATGACAGTAATGATAATAATGATTATTATTATTCAGTCCATTAATAATGAAATAAAGACCAAAAGTAATAAACTCCCACGTCAAAAAAACGGCAATATATAGCGTATTACAGCCTTTTGAGAGAAACGTCGAAAAACCCACGTTTTCGCACTTTTATTGACAGTAATGATGATAATTATGATGATAATGACAATGATAATGACAATAATAATGATGAAATCATAATTTTATCGATAATTTTGATAATTACTTCAATAATAGCAATAATTAACTCTATTCCAATAATTTTCATACTAATAATAGCAAAAGAAATAATAATAACATCATTATCATTGTCATTATAATTATTATTATTGTCATTATTTCTAAAATTATCACTATTGCTGTTTTCATTATATAATTAGTTATAATGATAAAAATAGCAATAATAATTAGCATAATAATTATTATAACTGCAATAATGATGATAATAATAATAATAATCATGATAATAATGAATATAATGATAATAATCATGAAAATAATGACAGTAATGATAATAATGATGATAATTATTATTCGGTACATTTATAATGAAATAAAGGCCAGCAGTAATAAAATCCCTAAAGTCGAAAAAACGGCAAAATCTTTTTAATGGATTTTAACATTAATTTTGGTAATTATGATGATTTTCCTGATAATTACTTTATTACTGACAATAATGATGATAATCATGATAATGAAAATGATAATTGTCATTATTATTTCTAAAATTATCATTATTGCTATTATCATTATATAAATAGTTATAATGATAAAAATAGCAATAATGATTAGCACAATAATCATTATAATTGAAATAATGGTAATAATAATGGAAAAATCTAGCGTATTAAAGCCTTTTGAGAGAAGCGTTGAAAAACCACCTTTTTCGCTTTCTAATGGTAATTGTTAGAGTGTTTTAACATTGATTCAGTTAATTATGATGATTTTCACGATAATTCCTTTATTATTGAAAATAATGATGATAATTATGATGATAATGACAATGATAATGACAATAATAATGATAAAATCATAATTTTAATGATAATTTTGATAATTGCTGCAATATTAGCAATAATTAACTCTATTCCAATAATTTTCATATTGATAATGGCAATAGAAATAATAATATTATTATCATTGTCATTATAATAATTATTATTGTCATTATTATTTCTAAATTTATCATTATTGCTATTATCATTATATAAATAGTTATAATAATAAGAATAGCAATAATAATTAGCATAATAATTATTATAACTGCAATAATGATGATAATAAAAATGATAATCATGATGATAATGGCTATAATGATAATAATCATGAAAATAATGACAGTAATGATAATAAAGAGGATAATAATTATCATTCAGTCCATTTATAATGAAAAAAGGCCAGAAGTAATAAAATCCCAAAAGTCGAAAAAAGCAAAATCTAACCGTCTTGAGAGAAACGTCGAAAACCCCCTTTTTCGCTTTTTAATGGTAATTATGAGGATTTTAACATTAATTCAGGTAATTATGATGATTTTCATGATAATTCCTTTATTATTGGCAATAATGATAATGATTATGATGATAATGATAAAATCAAAATTATAGTAATTTTGATAATTACTGCAATAATTAACTCTATTCCAATAATTTTCATACTATTAATGGCAATAGAAATAATATCATTATCATTGTCATTATAATTATTATTATTGTCATTATTATTTCTAAAATTATTTTTATTGCTATTATCATTATATAAATAGTTATAATGATAAAAATAATAATAATGAGCATAATAATTATTATAACTGCAATAATGATGATAATAATAATGATAATGACTATAATGATAACAATCATGAAAATAATGACAGTAATGTTGATAATGATGATAATTATTATTTAGTCCATTTATAATTAAATAAAGGCCAGAAGTAATAAACGAAAAAACGGCAAAATCTACCGTATTACAGCCTTTTGAGGGAAACGTAAAAAAAGTAATTACGAGGATTTTCACATTAATTCAGGTAATTATGATGATTTTCATGATAATTCCTCTATTATTGACAATAATGTTGATAATTATGATGATAATGACAATGATAATGACAATAATAATGATAATGATAAAATCATAATCATAATGATAATAATGATAAAATCATAATCATAATGATAATAATGATAATTACTGCAATAATTAACTCTATTCCAATAAATTTCATACTAATAATGGCATTAGAAATAATAATAAAATCATTATCATTGTCATTATAATTTTTATGACTGATTTTTATTTCTAAAATTATCATTATGGCTATTGTCATTATATAAATAGTTATAAGGATAAAAATAGCAATAATAATTAGCATAATAATTATTATAACTGTAATAATGATGATAATAATAATAATAATTATGAAAATAATGACTATAATGATAATAATAATGAAAATAATGACAGTAATGATAATAATGATGATAATAATTATTATTCAGTCCATTTAAAATGAAATAAAAGCCAGAAGTAATAATATCCGAAAAGTCGAAAAACGGCAAAATCTAGAGAAACGTCGAAAAAACACTTTTTCGCTTTTTAATGGATATCATGAGGATTTTAACATTAATTAAGGTAATTATGATCGTTTTCATGATAATTCCCTTATTATTGACAATAATGATGATAATGACAATAATAATGATAAAATCATAATTATAATGATAATTTTTATAATATCTCCAATAATTAACTCTATACCAATAATTTTCATACTAATAATGGCAATAGAAATAATAATTTCATTATTATTGTCATTATAATAATAATCATTATTATTATTACCAAAATCATCATTATTGCTATTATCATTATATAAATAGTTATAATGATAAAAATAGCAATAATGATTAGCATAATAATTATTATAACTGGAATAATGATAATACTGATGCTAATCA
>NC_091562.1:20768417-20773417 GCF_042767895.1 Penaeus vannamei
AAGTATAAGTCCCCAGAGTCGAAAAAACGGCGAAATCTAGCGATACATAGACTTTTGGCTGTAATACGCTAAATTTTGACGTTTTTTCGACTTTTGGGATTTTATTACTTCTGGCCTTTATTTCATTATAAATGGACTGAATGATAATATTATCATCATTGTTATCATTACTGTCATCATTTTTGTGATTATTATCATTATAGTCATTATCATCATGATTATCATTATTATTATAAGTATTATTGCAGTTATGAAAATTATTATGCTAAATATTATTGATACTTTTATCATTATAACTTTATATAATGATAAAAGCAATAATGATAATCTTAGAAATAATTATGACAATAATAATTATTATAATGACAATGATATTATTTCTATTGCCATTGTTAGTATGAAAATTATTGGAATAGAGTTAATTATTGCTATCATTGCGGTAATTATCAAGATTATCATTAATATTTTATATTGTCATTATCATTGTCATTATCATAATAACTTTCATCATTATAGTCAATAATAAAGAAATTATCATGGAAACCATCATAATTACCTGATTCAAATTTAAAATCCTCATAATTACCATTAAAAAGCGAAAAACATTTTTTTCGACTTTTCTCTCAAAAGGTTGTAATACGGTAGATTTTACCGTTTTTCGACTTTTGGGGTTTTATTACTTCTGGCCTTTCATTATGAATGGATTGAATGATAATTATTATCATCATTATTATCATTACTGTCATCATTTTTATGAAAATCATCATTTTAGTCATTATCATCATGATTATTATTATTATTATCATCATTATTGCAGTTATAATAATTATTATACTAATTATTATTGCTATTTTTATTATAACTATTTATATAATGATAATAGCAATAATGATAATCTTAGAAATAATAATGATAAAAATAATAATTATAATGACAATGATAATGATATTATTATTTCTATTACCATTATTAGTATGAAAATTATTGGAATACATTTAATTATTGTTATTATTGCAGTAATTACCAAGATCATTACAATTATGATTTTATCATTATCATTATTATTGTCATTATCATCATAATAATTATCATTATTGTCAATAATAAAGAAATTATCATGGAAATCATCATAATTACCCGAATTAATGTTAAAATCCTCATAATTACTATTACAAAGCGATAACTTTTTTTTCGACGTTTTTCTTAAAATGCTAGATTTTTCCGTTTTTTTTTTTTTTTTTTACTTTAGGGATTTTATTAGTTCTTGCCTTTATTTCATTACAAAAGGACTGAATGATAATTATTATCATACTGTCATAATTTTTATGATTATTATCATTATAGTCATTATTATCATGATTATTATTATCATCATTACATTTATAATAATTATTATGTTAATTATTATTGCTATTTTTATCATTAAAACTTTTTATATAATGATAATAGCAATAATGATAATCTTAGAAATAATAACGACAATAATAATAATTATAATGACAATGATACTAATGTTATTATTTCTATTGCCATTATTAGTATGAAATCTATTTGAATAGAGTTAATTATTGTTATTATTGCAGTATTTATCAAGATTATCATTATGATTATGATTTTATCATTATTATCATTATTAATGTCATTATCATTGTCATTATCATCATAATTATCATCATTATTGTCAATAATAAAGGAATTATCATGGAAATCATCATAATTACCTGAATGAATGTTAAAATCCTCACAATTACCATTAAAAAGCGAAAAGAGTTTTTTTTACGACGTTTCTCTCAGAAGGTTGTAGTGCGCGAGATTTTGCCATTTTTTTCGACTTCTGGGATTTTATTACTTATGGCCTTTATTTCATTATAAATGGACTGAATGATAATTATTATCATTATTATTATTACTGTCATCATTTTTATGATAATCATTATGGTCATTATCATCATGATTATCATTATTATTATCATCATTATTACTAATTATTATTGCTATTTTCATCATTATAACTATTTATATTATGATAATAGCAATGATGATAATCTTAGAAATAATGACAATAATAATAATCATAATGGCAATGATAATGATGTTATTATTATTTCTTTTGCCATTATTAGTATGAAAACTATTGGATATAATGATAATAGCAATAATGATAATCTTAGAAATAGTAATGACAATAATAATAATTGTAATGACAATGATAATGATGTTATTATTTTTTCTATTACCATTATTAGTATGAAAATTATTGGAATAGAGTTAATTATTGCTATATTTGCAGTGATTATTAGGATTATCATTATAGTTATGATTTTATCATTATTATAATTATTATTGTAATAATCATTGTCATTATCATCATACGTATCATCATTATTGTCAATAATAAAGGAATTATCATGGAAATCATCATAATTACCTGAATTTATGTTAAAATCCTCATAATTACCATTAAAAAGCGAAAAGGTTTTTTTTAGACGTTTCTCTCAAAGTGCTGTAATACATTAGATTTTGCCGTTTTTTTTTCGACATGGGATTTTATTACTTCTGGCCTTTATCTCATTATAAATGGACTGAATGATAATTATTATCATTATTATCATTACTTTCATCATTTTTATGATTATTATCATTACAGTCATTATCATCATGATTATCATTATTATTATCATCTTTATTAAAGTTATAATAATTGCCATGCTAATTATTAATGCTATTTTTATTATAATAACTATTCATGTAATGATAAAAGCAATAATGATAATTTTAGAAATAATAATGACAATAATAACAATTATAATGACAATGATAATGATATTGTTCTTTCTATTGCCATTATTAGTATGAGTTAATTATTGCTATTATTGCAGTAATTATCAAGATTATCATTATAATTATGACTTTATCATTATTATTGTCATTATCATTGCCATTATCATCATAATTATCATAATTGTCAATAATAAAGGAATTATCATGGAAATCATCATAATTACCTGATTTAATGTTAAAATCCTCATAATAACCATTAAAAAGCGAAAAGGTTTTTTTCGACGTTTCTCTTAAAAGGCAGTAATGCGCTAGATTTTGCCTTTTTTTTTTTTTTTTTTTTTTGACTTATGGGATTTTATTACTCCCGGCCTTTATTTCATTATAAATGGATTGAACGATAATTATTATCATTATTAACATTACTGATATTATTTTTATGATTATCATTATAGTCATTATCTTCATGATTACCATTATTATTATCATCATTATTGCAGTTATGATAATTATTATGCTAATTATTATTGCTATTTTTATCATTATAACTATTTAAATAATGTTAATAGCAATAATGATAATTATAATGACAATGATAATGATGTTATTAGTATTTCTATTGCCATTATTTGTATGATAATTATTAGAATAGAGTTAATTATTGCTATTATTGCAGTAATTATCAAGATCATTATTATCATTATAGTCATTATCATCATGGTTATCATTATTATTATAATCATTATTGCAGTTATGAAAATTATTATGCTAATTATTATTGATAATTTTATCATTATAACTATTTATATAATGATAATAGCAATAATGATAATCTTAGAAATAATTATGACAATAATAATTATAATGACAATGATAATGATTTTATTATTTCTATCGCCATTGTTAGTATGAAAATTATTGGAATAGAGTTAATTATTGCTATCATTACAGTAATTATCAGGATTATCATTATAATTATGATTTAATCATTATTGTCATTATTATTGTCATTATCATTGTCATTATCATCATATTTATCATCATTATTGTCAATAACAAAGGAATTATCATGGAAATAATCATAATTACCTGATTTAATGTTATAATCCTCATAATTACCATTAAAAACCGAAAAGGGTTTTTTTTCGACTGAATGATAATTATTATCATTATTATCATTACTGTCATCATTTTTATGATTATTATAATTAAAGTGATTATCATTATAACTATTTATATAATGATAATAGCAATAGTGATAATGACAATAATAATTATTATAATGACAATGATAATGATGTTATCATTTCTATCATTTGCCATTATTATTATGAAAATTATTGAAATAGAGTTAATTATTGCTATTATTGCAGTAATTATCAAGATTATTATTGTAATTATGTCTTTATCATTATTATCATTATTATTATCATTATCATTTTCATTATCATCATGATTACCATCATTATTGTCACCAATAAAGGTTTTATCATGGAAATCATCATAATTACCTGAATTAATGTTAAAATTGTAATAATTACCATTAAAAAGCGAAAAGTTTTTTTTCGACTTTTCTCTAAAAATACACTAGATTTTGCCGTTTTTTCGACTTTGGGTATTTTATTACTTCTGGCCTTTATTTCATTATAAATGGACTGAATGATAATTATTATCGTTATTATCATTACAGTTATTATAATTATTATGCTAATAATTTAATAATTATTATATAATAATAATATAATTATAATTATTATTATTATAAACAATAATTATTATGCCAATTATTATTGCTATTTTTATCATTATGATTATTATATATTATGATAATATCAATAATGATAATCTTAGAAATAATAATGACAATAATAATTATAATGAAAATGATAATGATATTCCTATTGCCATTATTAGTATGAAAACTATTGGAATAGAGTTAATCATTGCTATTATTGCAGTAATTATCAAGATTATCATTATAATTATAATTTTATCATCATTATTATTGTCATTATCATTGCCATTATCATCATAATTATCATCAGCATTGTAAATAATAAAGGATTTATCATGTAAATCATCATAATTACCTGAATTACTGTTAAAATCCTCATAATTACCATTAAAAAGTGAAAAGGTTATTTTTATTTCGACGTTTCTCTCAAAAGGCTGTAATACTCTAGATTTTGCCGTTTTTTCGACTTATGGGATTTTACTACTTT
>NC_091562.1:20778417-20785917 GCF_042767895.1 Penaeus vannamei
ATCATCATAATTATCATTATTGTCTATAATAAAGGAATTATCATGAAAATCATCATAATTACTAGAATTAATGTTAAAATCCTCATAATTACCATTAAAAAGCGAAAAAGCTTTTTTTTTTACTTTCTGTGATTTTATTACCTCTGGCCTTTACTTCATTATAAATGGTCTGAATGATAATTATTATCATTATCATTATAGTCATCATTTTCATTATAGTCATACCATCATGATTATCATTATTATTATCATAATTATTATAAAAATAAAAATTACAATAATAATAATTATAATGACAATGATAATGATATTTCTATTGCCATAATTAGCATGAAAATTATTGGAATAGAGTTAATTAATGCTATTATTGTAGTAATTATCAAAATTATAATTATAATTATGATTTTCTCATTATTATTGTCATTATCATTATCACTATCATCATAATTATCATCATTATCGTCAATAATAAAGGAATTATCATGAAAATCATACCAATTACCTGAATTAATGTTAAAATCCTCATGATTACCATTAAAAAGCGAAAAAGGTTTTTTTCGACGTTTCTCTCAAAAGGCTATAATACGCTAGATTTTCCTTTTTTTTTCTTATTCTGGGATTTTATTACGTTTGGCCTTTATTTCATTATAAACGAACTGAATAATATTTATCATCATCATTATTATCATTACTGTCATTATTTTCATGATTATTATCATTATAGTCATTATCATCATTATTGAAGTTATAATAATTATTATGCTAATTATTATTGCTATTTTTAGCATTATAACTATCCTTCTAGTGATAATATAATATAATGATATTATTATTTCTATCGCAATTATTAGCATGAAATTATTGGAATAGACTTAATTATTGCTATTATTGTCATTATCATCAAAATTATCATTATTATTGGCAATAATAAAGGAATTATGAAAATCATCATAATTACCTGAATTAATGTTAAAATCCTCATAATTACCATTTAAAAATGAGAGGTTTTTTTCGACATTTCTCTCAAAAGCCAGTAATATTTTGCCCTTTTTTTCGACTTTTGAAATTTTATTAATTCTGGCCTTATGATTATCATTATTATTATTCTAATTTTTATTGCCATTTTTATCATTATAACTATTTATATAATGATAATAGCAATAATGATAATTTTAGGAATAATTATGACAATGATAATAATTATAATGACAATGATAATGATATTTCTATTGCCATCATTAGTATAAAAAAATATTGGAATATAGTTAATCATTGCTATTGTTGCAGTAATTATCAAAATTGTCATTATAATTATGATTTATCATTATTATTATCATTATCAGTCATTGTCATCATGATTATCATTATTGTCAATAATAAAGGAATTATCATGGAAATCATAATTATTGCCTGAATTAATGTTAAAAATCCTTATAATTAGCATTAAAAAGCGAAAAGGGTTCTTATCAACGTTTCTCTCAAAAGGCTGTAATTCGCAAGATTTTCCAATTTTTTCGACTTATAGGATTTTATTACTTCTGGCCTTTACTTCATTATAAATGGACTGAATAATATTCATTATCATCATTATTATCATTACTGTCATAGCAATAATAATAATTTTAGAAATAATAATAACATTAATAATAATTATAATGACAATGATAATGATGATGACAATGACAATGATAATTATTTCCATTGCCATTATTGGTATGAAAATTATTGGAACAGAGTTAATTATTGCTATTATTGCAGCAATTTCAAAATTATCATTATAATTATGATTTTATCATTATTATTCTCATTATCATTGTCATTATCATCATAATTATCATTATTGTCAATAATAAAGGAATTGTCATGAAAATCATCATAATGTTAAAAATCTTACAATTTCCATTAAAAAGCGAAAAAGGGGTTTTACGACGTCTCTCCCAAAAGGCTGTAATACGCTAGATTTTGCCGTTTTTTTCTACTTGTGGGATTTTATTACTACTGGCCTTTATTTATTTATACATGGAGTGAATAATAATTATCATCATTATTATCATTACGGTCATTATTTTCATGATTATTATCATTATAGTCATTATCATCATGATTATCATTATTAACATCATTATTGCAGTTATGATAAATATTACGCTAATTATTATTGCTATTTTTATCATTATAACTATTTATATAATGATAATAGCAATAATGATAATTTTAGAAATAATAATGACAATTATGATTTTCATTATCATGATTATCATCATTATTGTCAGTAATAAATGAATTATCAGGAAAATCATCATATTTACCTAAATTAATATTAAAATCCTCATAACTACCATTAAAAAGATTTTGCCGTTTTTTCGACTTTAGGGATTTTATTACTTCTGGCCTTTATTTCACTATAAATGGACCGAATAATAATTATTATCATCATTATTATCATTACTGTCATTATTTTCATGATTATTATCATTATATTCATTATTATCATGATTATTATTATTATCATGCTAATTATTATTGCTATTTTTATCATTATAACTATTTATATAATGATAACAGCAATAGTGATAATTTTAGAAATAATAATGACAATAATAATAATTATAATGACAATGATAATGATATTATTATTTCTTTTGCCATTATTAGTATGAAAATTATTGGAATAGAGTTAATTATTGCTATTATTGAAATAATTATCAAAATTATTAAAATTATGATTTTATCATTATTATTGTCATTATCATTGTCATTATCATCATAATTATCATCATTATTGTCAATAACAGTGCGAAAAAGTGGGTTTTTCGACGTTTCTCTCAAAAGGCTGTAATACGCTATATATTGCCGTTTTTTGACGTGGGAGTTTATTACTTCTGGTCTATTTCATTATTAATGGACTGAATAATAATTATCATCATCATTATCATTACTGTCATTATTTTCATGATTATTATCATTATAGACATTATCATCATGATTATCATTATTATTACCATTATTACAGTTATAATAATTATTGTGCTAATCATTATTGCTATTTATATCATTATAACTATTTATGATAATGGCAATAATAATTTTAGAAATAATAATGACAATTATCATTGTCATTATCATAATTATCATCATTATTGTCAACAGTAAAGGAATTGTCATGAAAATCATCATAATTAGTTAATGTTGAAATCCTCATAATTACCACTAAAAAGCGAAAAATGATTTTTTTTCCGATGTTTCTCTCAAAAGGCTGTAATTTGCTAGATTTTGGCGTTTTTTCGACATTTGGGATTATATTACTTCTGGCCTTTATTTCATTAAACATGGACTGAATAATAATTATTATCATCATTATTATCATTACTGTCATTATTTTCATGATTATTATCATTATAATCATTATCATCATGATTATCATTATTATTATCATTATTGCAGTTATAATAATTATTATGCTCATTATTATTGGTATTTTTATCATTATAACTATTTATATAATGATAATAGCAATTATGATAATTTTAGTAATAATAATTACAATAATTGTTATATCATAGTCATTATCATCATAATTATAATCATTATTGTCAGTAATAAAGGAATTAGGAAAATCATAATTACCTGAGTTAATGTTAAAATCTTCATATTACAACTAAAATGCAAAAAAAAAAAAAAAATCGACGTTTCTCTCAAAAAGCTGCAATACACTAAATTTTGCCGTTTTTTTCGACTTCTGTTTTTTTTTTTTTTTTACTTCTGGGCATTATTTCATTATAAATGGACTGAATAATGATTATTATCATCATTATTATCATTACTATCATTATTTCATGATTATTATCATAGTTATTATCATCATGATTATCCTTATTATTATCATCATTATTGCATTTATAATCATTATTATGCTAATTATTATTGCTATTTTTATCATTATAATTATTTATATAATGATAATAGCAATAATGATAATTTTAGAAATAATAATGACAATAACAATAATTACAGACAATGATACTGATATTATTATCTATATTGCCTTTATTAGTATGAAAATTATTAGAATAGAGTTAATTATTGCTATTATTGCAGTAATTATCAAAATTATCTTTATAATTATGATTTTCTCATTATTATTCTCATTATCATCGTCATTATCATCATATCTATCATTATTGTCAATAATAAAGGCATTATCATGAAAATCATCATAATTACCTAAATTAATGTTAAAATCCCCATAATTACCATTAAAAGGCGAAAAAGGTTTTTTTTCGACATTTCTCTCAAAAGACTGTAATACGCTAGATTTTGCCGTTTTTTTTTTTTTCGTCTTTTGGGATTTTACATGGACTGAATAATAATTATCATCATTATTATCATTACTGTCATAATTTTCATGATTATTATCATTATAGTCATTATCATCATAATTATCATTATTATTGTATTCATTATTGCAGTTATATTAATTATAATGCTTATTATGATTGCTATTTTTAACATTATAACTATTTATATAATGATAATAGCAATAATGATAATTTTAGAAATAATAATGACAATAATAATTATTATAATGTCAATGATAATGACATTATTTCTATTGGCATTATTAGTATGAAAATTATTGGAATAGAGTTAATTATTGCTATAATTGCAGTAATTATGAAAATTATCATTATAATTATGACTTTATCATTATTATTGACATAATCATTGTTATTATCATCATAATTATCATTATTGTCAATAATAAAGGAATTATCATGAAAATCATCATAATTACCTTAATGTTAAAATCCTTGTAATTACCATTAAAAAGCGAAAAAGGGGGTTTTCGACGTTTCTCCCAAAAGGCTGTAATGACTTAGAATTTACCTTTTTTCTACTACTGGCCTTTAAAAATTATAAATGAACTGAATGATAATTATTATCATCATTATTATCATTACGGTCATTATTTTCATGATTATTATCATTATAGTCATTATCACCATGATTATCATTATTATCATCATTATTGCAGTTATATTAATTATTATGCTAATTATTATTGCTATTTTTATCATTATAACTATGTATATAATGATAATAACAATAATGATAATTTTAGGAATAATAATGACAATCATAATAATTATAATGACAAAGATAATGATGTTATTATTATTTCTATTGCCATTATTAAAATGAAAATTATTGGAATAGAGTTAATTATTGCTATTATTGCAGTAATTATCAAAAGTATCATTATAATTATGATTTTATCATTATTATTGTCATTATCATCATAATTTTCATAATTATATTCAATAATAAAGGAATTATCATGAAAATCATCATAATTACCTGAATTAATTTTAAAATCCTCATAATTAACATTAAATAGCGAAAAAGGTTTTTTTTTTCGACGTTTCTCTCAAATGGCTGTAATACGCTATATTTTGCCGTTTTTTGTTTTAGACTTCTCGGAGTTAATTACTTTTGGTCCTTATTTCATTATAAATGAACTGAATAATAATTATTATAATCATTATCATTACTGTCATCTTTTTAATGATTATTATCATTATAGTCATTATCATCATGATTCTCATTATTATTATCATCATTATTGTAGTTATAATAATTATTGAGTTAATTGTTATTGCCATTTTTATCATTATAACTATTTATATAATGATAATAGCAATAATGATAATCTTAGAAATAATAATGACAATATTAATAATTATAATGACAATGATGATGTTAATATTATTTCTATGTCTATTATTAGTAAGAAAATTATTGGAATAGAGTTAATCATTGCTGTAATTATCAAAATTATCACTATAATTATGATTTTATCATTATTATTGTCATTATCATTGTCATTATCATCATTATTGTCAATAATAAAGGATTTATCATGAAAATCATCATAATTACCTGAGTTAATAGTGAAATCTTCATAATTACCACTAAAAAGCGAAAAATGTTTTTTTCGACGTTTTTCCCAAAAGGCTGTAATGCGCTAGAATTTGCCTTTTTTCGACTACAGCCTTCAATAATTATAAATGAACTGAATAATAATTATTATCCTCATCATTATCATTATGGTCATTATTTTCATTATTATTATCATTATAGTCATTATCACCATGATTATCATTATTATCATCATTATTGCAGTTATATTAATCATTATGCTAATTATTATTGCTATCTTTATCATTATAACTATCTATATAATGATAATAACAATAATGATAATTTTAGAAATAATAATTAGAATCATAATCATAATGACAAAGATAATGTTGTTATTATTATTTCTATTGCCATTATTAATATGAAAATTATTGGAATAGAGTTATCTATTGCTATTATTGCAGTATCAAAATTATCATTATAATTATGATTTTATCATTATTTTTGTCATTATCATCATAATTTTCATCATTATTGTCAATAATAAAGGAATTATCATGAAAATCATCATGATTACCTGGATTAATGTTAAAATCCTCATAATTACCATTAAAAAGCGAAAAAGTTTTTTTTCGACGTTTCTCTCTTTTTTTTTTTTTTCTTAGACTTCTGGGAGTTGATTACTTTTGGTCCTTATTTCATTATAGATGGACTGAATAATAACTATTATAATCCTTATAATTATTATAATCATTATTATTTTCATCATTATTGCAGTTAGACTAATTATTATGCTCATTATTACTGATATTTTTATCATTATAACTATTTATGATAACAATAGCAATAATAATTAGCATAACTGAAATAATGATAATAATAATGATGATCATGATGATAATGGCTATAATGATAATAATCATGAAAATAATGACAGTAATGATAATAGTGATAATAATTATTATTCAGTCCATATAAAATCCCAAAAGTCGAAAAACGGCAAAATCTAGCGTATTACAGTCTTTTGAGAGAAAGGTCGATTTTTAATGGTAATTATGGGGATTGATTTCCATGATAATTCCTTTATTATTG
The DNA here is from genome assembly GCF_042767895.1 of Penaeus vannamei. Lineage (NCBI taxonomy): Eukaryota > Metazoa > Arthropoda > Malacostraca > Decapoda > Penaeidae > Penaeus > Penaeus vannamei. The sequence goes on from NC_091562.1 coordinate 20,785,432, forward strand.
ACAATAATGATGATAATTATGATGATACTGATAATGATAATGACAATAATAATGATAAAATGAAAATTATAATGAAAACTTTGATAATTACTGCAATAATAATAATAATTAACTCTATTCCAATAATTTTTTATACTAATAATGGCAATAGAAATAATTTCATTATCATTGTCATTATTATTTTCATTATTTTTTTCTAAATTTATCATTATTGCTATTATCATTATATAAATAGTTTTAATGATGAAAATAGTAATAATAATTAGCAAAATAATTATTGTAACTGCAATAATTATAAAAATAATGATATACATGATGATAATGACTATAATGATAATAGTCATGAAAAAATGACAGTAATGATAATGATGATAATTATTATTCAATCCATTTATAATGAAATAAAGGCCAGAAGTAATATCATCCCATAAGTCGACAAAACGGCAAAATCTAGCGTATTACAGCCTTTTCAGAGAAGCGCCGGAA
>NC_091562.1:20793417-20795917 GCF_042767895.1 Penaeus vannamei
TTATTATTTCTAATATTATCATTATTTCTATTATCATTACATAAAGAGTTATAATAATAAAAATAGCATTAATAATTATCATGATAATTATTATAACTGCAATAATGATGATAATAATAATGATAATCATGATAATAACTATAATGATATTAATCATAAAAATTATGACAATAATAATAATAATAATGATAATAATAATTATCATTCAGTCCTTTTATAATGAAATAAAGGCCAGAAGCAATAAAATTCCGAAAGATGAAAAAACGGAAAATTTAGCGTATACAGCCTTTTGAGAGAAACGTCGAAAAAAAATCTTTTCGCTTTTTAAAATGAGGATTTTAACATTAATTCAGGTAATTATAAGGATTTCCATGAGTTATTGACAATAATGATGATAATTATGACGATGATGACAATGATAATGACAATAATAATGATAACAATTATAAAATCATAATTATAATGATAATCTTGATAATTACTGCAATAATAGCAATAATTAACTCTATTCTAATAATTTTCATACTAATAATGGCAATAAAAATAATAATATCAATATCATTGTCATTATAATAATTATTATTGTCATTATTATTTCTAAGATTATCATTATATAAATAGTTATAATGATAAAAATAGTAATAATAATTAGCATAATAATTATTATAACTGCAATAATGATGATGATAATAATGATAATCATGATAATAATCATAAAAATGATAGTAATGATAATAATGATCATAATAATTATTATTCAGTCCATTTATAATGAAATAAAGGCACGAAGTAATAAAATCCTAAAAGTCGAAAAAGGGCAAAATCTAGCGTATTACAGCCTTTTGAGAGAAACGTCGAAAACCCTATTCGCTTTTTAATGGTAATTATGAGGATTTTAACATTAATTCAGGTAATTATGAGGATTTCCATGATAATTCCTTTATTATTGACAATAATGATGATAATTATGATGATAATGACAATAATAATGATAATGATAAAATCAGAATTATAATGATAATCTTGATAATCACTGCAATAATATCAATAATTAACTCTATTCCAATAATTTTCATACTAACAATGGATATAGAAATAATAATAACATCATTATCACGGTCATTATAATTATTATTATTGTCATTATCATTTCTAAGATTATCATTATTGCTATTATAATTAAATAAAGTTATAATGATAAAAATAGCAATAATAATTAGCATAATAATAATTATAACTGCAATATTGATGATAATAATAATGATAATCATGATGATAATGACTATAATGATAATCATGAAAATGATGACAGTAATGATAATAATGTGATAATAATTATCATTCAGTCAATTTATAATGAAATAAAGGCCAAAAGTAATAAAATCCCAAAAGTCGAAAAACGGCAAAATCTAGAGTATTACAGGATTTTGAAAGAAACGTCGAAATAAAAAAAAAAAAACTTTTCACTTTTTAATGGTAATTATGAGGATTTTAACATTAATTCAGGTAATTATGATGATTTCCATGATAATTCCTTTATTTTATATAATGATGATAATTATGATGATAATGGCAAGAATAATGACAATAATAATTATAAAATCATAATTATAACGATAATCTATATAATTATCATTCAGTCCATTTAAAAGGATATAAAGGCCAGAAGTCGTAACGTCGAAAAAAAACCATATCGCTTTCTAATGGTAATTATGAGGATTTTAACATTAATTCAGGTAATTATGATGATTTCCATGATAATTCCTTTATTATTGACAATAATGATAATTATGATGATAATAACAGTGATAATGACAATAATAATGATAATAATTATAAAATCATAATTATAATGATAATCTTGATAATTACTGCAATAATAGCAATGATTAACTCTATTCCAATAATTTTCATACTAATAATGGCAATAGAAATAACATCATTATCATTTTCATTATAATCATTATTATTGTCATTATTATTTCTAGGATTATAATTATTGATATTATCATTATATATAATAATCATAATGATAAAAATAGCAATAATAATTAGCATAAAAATTATTATTTATAATAATAATAATTATTGTTATATCATTATTATTATAATTATTATTATATTATTAGCATAATAATTATTATAACTGTAATGATAATAATGATGATAATGATTATCATTCAGTCCATTTATAATGAAATAAAGGCCAGAAGTAATAAAATCCCTAAAATCGAAAAACGGCAAAATCTAGCGTATTTTGAGAGAAAAGTCGAAAAAACCTTTTCGCTTTTTAATGGTAATTATGATAATTTTAACACTAATTCAGGTAATTATGATGATTTCCATGATAATTCCTTTATTGTTGACAATAAAATGATAATTATGATGATAATGACAATGATAATGACAATAATAATGATAATAATGATAAAGACATAATTATAATGATAATCTTGATAATTACTGCAATAATAGCAATAATTAACTCTATTTAAATAAT
>NC_091562.1:20803670-20811170 GCF_042767895.1 Penaeus vannamei
ATTACTATCATCATTATATAAATAGTTATGATGATAAAAAGAGCAATAATAATTAGCATAATAATTATTATAACTGCAATAATTATGGTAATAATAATAATTATTATTATTAAAAAATTATAATAATAAATAAATAAATAAATATTATTAATAATTATCATGATGATAATGACTATAATGATAATAATCATGAAAATAATGACAGTAATGATAATAATAATGATAATAATTATTATTCAGTCCATTTATAATGAAATAAAGTCCAGAAGTAATAAAATCCCATAGGTCGAAAAAACGGGAAAATCTAGCGTATTACAGCCTTTTGAGAGAAACGTCGAAAAAACTCCTTCTTTGCTTTTTAATGGTAATTATGAGGATTTTAACATTAATTCAGGTAAATATGAGAATTGATAATAATCATTAATAAAGGCCAGAAGTAATAAAATCCCATAGGTCGAAAAAACGGCAAAATCTAGTGTATTACAGCCTTTTGAGAGAAACGTCGAAAAAACTCCTTTTTCTCTATTTAATGGTAATTATGAAGATTTTAACATTAATTCAGGTAAATATGAGGATTGACAATAATGATGATAATTATGATGATAATGACAATGATAATGACAATACTAATGATAAAATCATAATTATAATGATAATTTTGATAATTACAGCAGTAAATAGCTCTATTCCAATAATTTTCATACTAATAATGGCAATAGAAATAATAATAACATCACCATTATCATTATGAATATTATCATTGTCATTATTATTTCTACAATTATCATTATTGCTATTATCATTATATAAATAGTTATAATGATAAAAATATCAATAATAATTATTATTCTACCTACAATAAGGATAATAATAATAATGATAATCATGATGATAATGATTATAATGATAATAATCATGAAAATAATGACAGTAATGATGATAATTATTATTCAGTCCATTTATAATGAAATAAAGTCCAGAAGTAATAAAATCCAAGAAGTCCAAAAAACGGCAAAATATAGCGTATTACAGCCTATTGAGAGAAACTTTTTCGCATTTTAATGGTTATGATGTGGATTTTCACATTCATTCAGGTAATTATGATGATTTTCATGATAATTCTTTTATTATTGACAATAATGATGATAATTATGATGTAAATGACAATGATAATGACACTAATAATGATAAAATCATAATCATAATGATAATTTCGATAATTACAGCAATAATAGCAAAAATTAACTCTATTCCAATAATTTCATACAAAGAATTGCGATAGAAATAATAATATCATTATCATTGTCATTATAATTATTATTATTATCTTTATTATCTATAAAGATATCATTATTGCTATTATCATTATATAAATAGTTATAATGAAAAAAATAGCAATAATAATTAGCATAATCAATATTATAACTGCAATAATGATGATAATAATAATGGTAATCATGATGATGATAAATATAATGATAATAATCATGAAAATAATGACAGTAATGATAATAATGATGATAATTATTATTATTCAGTCCATTTATAATGAAATTAAGACCAGAGGTAATAGAATCCCGAAAGCCGAAAAACGGCAAAATCTAGCGTATTACAAACTTTTGAAAGAAACGTCGAAAAAAATCTTTTTTCGTTTTTTAATTGTAATTATGAGGATTTTAACATTAACTGAGGTAATTATGATGATTTTCATAATTCTTTTGTTATTGACAATAATGATAATTATGATGATAATGACAATAATGATAAAATCATAATTATAATGATAATTTTCATAATTACTGCAATGATTTACCCTATTCCAATAATCTTCATACTAATAAGGGCAATAGAAATAATAATAACATCATTATCATTGTCATTATAATTATCATTATTGTCATTATTATTTCTAAAATTATCATTATTGCTAATATCATTATATAAATAGTTATAATGATAAAAATAGCAATGATAATTAGCATAATAATTATAATAACTGCAATAATGATGATAACAATAATGATAATCATGATCATAATGACTATAATGATAATAATTATGAAAATAACGTCGTAAAAAACTCTTTTCGCTTTTAATGGCAATTGTGAGGATTTTAACATTAATTCAGGTAATTATGATGATTTCCATGATAATTCCTATATTATTGACAATAATGATAATAATTATGATGATAATGACAATGATAATGACATTAATAATGATAATAATGATAAAATCATAATTATAATGATAATCGTGATAATTACTGCAATAATAACAATAATTAACTCTATTCCAATAGATTTCATACTAGCGTATTAAAGCCTTTTGAGAGAAATGTCGAAAAAAAAACTTTTTCGCTTTTTAATGGTAATTATGAGGATTTTAACATTAATTCAGGAAATTAGGATGATTTTCATGATAATTCGTTTATTATTGACAATAATGATGATAATGACAATGATAATTATGATGATAATGACAATAATAATGATAAAATCATAATTATAAAGATAATTTTGATAATTACTGCAATAATTAATTTTCATGATAATTCCTTTATTATTGACAAAAATGATAATTATGATGATAATAATGATAATGACAATAATGATAAAATAATTATGATGATAATTTTCATAATTACTGCAATTGTAGCAAAAATTAACCAATAATTTTCATGCTATTAATGCCAATAGAAATAATGTCATTATCATTGTCATTATAATTATTATTATTGTCATTATTATTTCTAAAATTATCATTATTGCTATTATCATTATATGAATAGTTATAATGATAAAAATATCAATAATAATAAGCATTCTAATTAATATAACTGCAATAATGATGACAATAATAATGATAATTATGATGATAATGACTATAATGATAATAATCATGAAAATAATGACAGTAATGATAAGAATGATGATAATTATTATTCCGTCCATATAAAATCCCTAAAGTCGAAAAAAACGGCAAAATCTAGCGTATTACAGTCTTTTGAGAGAAACATCGATTTTTAATGGTAATTATGGAGATTGTAACCTTACCTCAGGTAATTATTATGATTTCCACGATAATTCCTTTATTATTGACAATAATGATGATAATTATGATGATACTGATAATGATAATGACAATAATAATGATAAAATGATAATTATAATGAAAACTTTGATAATTACTGCAATAATAGCAATAATTAACTCTATTCCAATAATTTTCATACTAATAATGGCAATAGAAATAATATCATTATCATTGTCATTATTATTTTCATTATTTTTTTTCTAAAATTATCATTATTGCTATTATCATTATATAAATAGTTATAATGATGAAAATAGTAATAATATTTAGCACAATAATTATTGTAACTGCAATAATTATAAAAATAATGATATACATGATGATAATGACTATAATGATAATAGTCATGAAAATAATGACAGTAATGATAATGATGATGATAATTATTATTCAATCCATTTATTATGAAATAAAGGCCAGAAGTTATATCATCCCATAAGTCGAAAAAACGGCAAAATCTAGCCTTTTCAGAGAAGCGCCGGAAAAAAAACGTTTTCTCTTTTTAACGGTAATTATGATGATTTTAACATTAATTCAGGTATTTATGAGGATTTTCATGATAATTCCTTTATTTTTGACAATAATGATGATAATCATGATGATAATAAAATTGATAATTATCATTATTATTTCTTAAATTATAAATCGTTATTCTGATAAAAATAGCAATAATATTTAGCATAATAATTATCATATCTGCAATAATGATGATAATAATGATGATAATCATTATGATAATGACTATAATGACAATAATCATGAAAATAATGGCAGTAGTGATAATAATGATAATGATTATTATTCAGTCCATTTGTAAGGAAATCAAGGCCAGAAGTAATAAAATCCCAAATGTCGAAAAAAACGGTAAAATCTAGCGTATTACAGACTTTTGAGAGAAATGTCGAAAAAACCTTTTTCGGTTTTTAATGGTAATTATGAAGATTTTAACATTAAGTTAGGTAATTATGATGATTTTCATGATAATGCCTTTATTATTGACAATAATGATAATTATGATGATAATGACGATGATAATGACAATAATAATAAGAAAATCATAATTATGAAGATAATTTTGATAATTACTGCAATAATAGCAATAATTAACTCTATTCTAATAATTTTCATACTAATAAAGGCAATATAAATAATAATATCAGTATCATTGTCTATATAATTATTATTATTGTCATTATTATTTCTAAAATTATCATTATTGCTATTAATTATCATTATATAAATAGTTATAATGATAAAAATAGCAATAATAATTAGCATAATAATGATTATAAATGCAATAATGATGATAATAATAAGGATAATCATGATGATAATGACTATAATGATAATAAACATGAAAATAATGATAGTAATGATAATAATGATAATAATTATTATTCAGTCCATTTATAATGATATATAGGCCTAAAGTGATAAAATCCCATTAGTCGAAAAAAACGGCAAAATCTAGCATATTACAGCCTTTTGAGAGAAACGTCGAAAAAAAAAACTTTTTTAGTTTTTAATGGTAATTTTGAGGAATTTAACATTAACTCATGATAATTCCTTTATTATTGACAATAATGATGATAATTATTATGATAATGACAATGATAATGACAATAATAATGATAAAATCATAATTATAACGATAATTTTGATAATTACTGCAATAATAGCAATAAATAACTCTATTCCAATAATTTTCATACTAATAAGGGCAATATAAATAATAACATCATTATCATTGTCATTATAATTATTATTATTGTCATTATTATTTCTCAAATTATCATTATTGCTATTATCATTATATAAATAGTTATAATGATAAAAATAGCAATAACAATTACCATAATAATTATTATAACTGCAATAATGATGATAATAATAATGATAATTATGACAATGACTATAATGATAATAATCATGAAAATAATGACAGTAATGATAATAATGATGATAATAATCATTATTCAGTCCATTTATAATGAAATAATGGCCAGAAGTAATAAAATCCCAAAAGTCGAAAAAAACGGCAAAATTTAAATGCCTTTTGAGAGAAACGTCGAATTTCTTTTTCGCATTTTAGTGGTAATTATGAAGATTTTAACATTAACTCAGGTAATTATTATGATTTTCCTGATAACTCCTTTATTATTGACAATAATTATTATAATTATGATGATAATGACTATGATATAACAATTATTGTAATTATTATTTCTAAAATAATCATAATTGCTATTATCATTATATAAATATTTATAATGATAAAGATACCAATAATAATGAGCATAATAATTATTATAACTGTAATAATGAGAACAATAATGATAATCATGATGATAATGATTATAATGATAATAATCATGAAAATAATGACAGTAATGATAATAATGATGATAATATTTATTATTCAGTCCATGTTTAATGAAATAAAGGCCAGAAATAATAAAATCCCAAATGTCGAAAAATGCCAAAATCTGGCGAATTACAGCCTTTTGAGAGAAACATCGAAAAAGAAAAATCCTTTTTCGCTTTTTAGTGGTAATTATGAGGATTTCAACATTAACTAATTATGATGATTTTCATGATAATTCCTTTATTGTTGACAATAACGATGATAATTATGATGATAATGACAATGGTAATTATCATTATTATTTCTAAAATTATTATTGCTATTATCATTATATAAATAGTTATAATGATAAAAATAACAATTATGATTAGCACAATAATTATTATGACTGTAATAATGGTAATAATAATGATAATCATGATGATAATGACTATAATGATAATAATCATGAAAATAATGACAGTAATGATAATGATGATTATTATTATTCAGTCCATTAATAATGAAATAAAGACCAGAAGTAATAAACTCCCACGTCAAAAAAACGGCAATATATAGCGTATTACAGCCTTTTGAGAGAAACGTCGAAAAACCCACGTTTTCGCACTTTTATTGACAATAATGATGATAATTATGATGATAATGACAATGATAATGACAATGATAATGATGAAATCATAATTTTAACGATAATTTTGATAATTACTTCAATAATAGCAATAATTAACTCTATTCCAATAATTTTCATACTAATAATGGCAAAAGAAATAATAATAACATCATTATCATTGTCATTATAATTATTATTATTGTCATTATTTCTAAAATTATCACTATTGCTGTTATCATTATATAATTAGTTATAATGATAAAAATAGCAATAATAATTAGCATAATAATTATTATAACTGCAATAATGATGATAATAATAATAATAATCATGATAATAATGAATATAATGATAATAATCATGAAAATAATGACAGTAATGATAATAATGATGATAATTATTATTCGCTACATTTATAATGAAATAAAGGCCAGAAGTAATAAAATCCCTAATGTCGAAAAAACGGCAAAATCTTTTTAATGGATTTTAACATTAATTTAGGTAATTATGATGATTTTCCTGATAATTACTTTATTACTGACAATAATGATGATAATCATGATGATAATGAAAATGATAATTGTCATTATTATTTCTAAAATTATCATTATTACTATTATCATTATATAAATAGTTATAATGATAAGAATAGCAATAAAAATTAGTACAATAATTATTATAATTGAAATAATGGTAATAATAATGATAATCATGATAAAATCCCAAAAGTCGAAAAAATGGCAAAATCTAGTGTATTAAATCCTTTAAAGAGAAACGACGAAAAAACACCTTTTTCGCTATCTAATGGTAATTATTAGAGTTTTTTAACATTGATTCAGGTAATTATGATGATTTTCACGATATTTCCTTTATTATTGAAAATAATGATGATAATTATGATGATAATGACAATGATAATGACAATAATAATGATAAAATCATAATATTAATTATAATTTTGAAAATTGCTGCAATATTAGCAATAATTAACTCTATTCCAATAATTTTCATACTGATAATGGCAATAGAAATAATAATATTATTATCATTGTCATTATAATAATTATCATTGTCATTATTATTTCTAAAATTATCATTATTGTTATTATCATTATATATATAGTTATAGTGATAACAATAACATAATAATTAGCATAATAATTATTATAACTGGAATAATGATGATAATAAAAATGATAATCATGATGATAAGGGCTATAATGATAATAATCATGAAAATAATGACAGTAATGATAAAGATGATAATAATTATCATTCAGTCCATTTATAATGAAAAAAGGCCAGAAGTAATAAAATCCCAAAAGTCGAAAAAAGGCAAAATCTAACCGTTTTGAGAGAAACGTCGAAAACCCCCCTTTTCGCTTTTTAATGGTAATTATGTGGATTTTAACATTAATTCAGGTAATTA
>NC_091562.1:20818670-20823670 GCF_042767895.1 Penaeus vannamei
GCAATTACTGCATAATACAATAACTAACTCTATTCCAATAATTTCATATTAATAATGGTAATAGAAATAATATATTATCATTGTCATTTTAATTATTATTATGTCATTATTTTTTCTAGATTATCATTTTTTCTATTATATTACATAAGGAGTTATAATAATAAAAATAGCATTAAAAATTACATATAATTATTATAATGATATATATATAATAATATAATATATGATAATACATATATATTATATAAAAATAATAAAAATATAGATAATAATTATATTATCTTTTTATAATGAATAACGACAATAAAATGAAAATAAAAAGTTACGTATACATTTTAGAGAAACTAAAAAAAAATTTCTTTTTAAAATAGGATTTTAACATTTAAATTATAATGATATGATTTATAAATTTCTTTAGTATTGACATAATAATTATAATTATACGATGATGACAATGATAATGACAATAATAATGATAATAATATAAAATATAATTATAATAATTATAAAAATACAATAATTAAATCTATTTTAATAATTTTATATAATATATGTTTTTTTTTGGGACTTCCTCGGTCTCCTTCTCGTGTTCTTGGGCTTCCTGGGTCTCCTCCACGGCATCTTGGGCGATTTCCTGGGTCTCCTCCTCGGCCTCTTGGGCGACTTCCTGGGTCTCATCCTCGGCCTCTTAGAGGACTTCCTGGGTCTTCTCCTCAGCCTCTTGGGCGACTTCCTGGGTCTCCTAATAATAATAACGACAATGATAACAGAAATAATAATAGAAGTAATTATAACACGGCTATTATTGTTATTAAAATCCTTATCATTGTTGTTATATTTCCAGAATTATCATTATTGTCATTATCATTATTAAAATAATTATAATGATGAAAATGACATTAATAATTAAGATAATGATTATTATAATGACTATATTAAGGGTGATTAGGGCGATAATGATAGTAATGATAATAATGATGATAATTATCATTATAAAGCCTATCTATAATGAGAAAAAGGCTAAAAGTAGAAAAATCCCAAAAGTCGAAAAACCGGCGATATCTTGCGAAATACAGCCTTTGGAGAGATGAGTCGAAAACCCCCCTTTTTCGAGTTTAATGATGATTATGATGATATTAGCAATAATTCTGCTAATTATGATGATTTTGATGATAACCCCATCAATAATGAGAATAATGACGATAATAATGATAATTATGAGAGTAATTAGGACAATAATTATGATAATAATTATACAATAATAATTATAATGATGATTTGCCTAATAATTGCAATAATACCAATAATCAACACTATTCTAATGATTTTCCTAGTAATAATTACGACAATGATAACAGAAATAATAATAGAAGTAATTATAACACGGCTATTATTGTTATTATTATCCTTATTATTTGTTGTTATTATTTCCAGAATTATCACTATTGTCATTCTCATTATTAAAATAATTATAATGATGAAAATGACATTAATAATTAAGATGATGATTATTAAAATGATTATATTAAGGGTGATTAGGGCGATAATGACAGTAATGATAATAATGATGATAATAAGGATAATAATGATGATAATTATCATTATAAAACCCATCTATAATGAGAAAAAGGCTAAAAGTAGAAAAATCTCTAAAGTCGAAAAACCGGCGAAATCTAGCGAAATACAACCTTTGGAGAGATGAGTCGAAAACCACCCTTTTTCGAGTTAAAAGGATGATTATGATGATCTTAGCAATAATTCTGCTAATTATAATGATTTTGATGATAACCGAATCAATAATGACAATAATGACGATACTAATAATAATTAGTAATTAGGACAATAATTATGATGATAATTATACAAAAATAACTATAATGATGATTTGCCTAATAATTGAAATAATAATATTAATTCAGGTAATTACGATTATTTCCATGGTAATTCCTTCATTACTGACAATAATAATGATAATTATGATGATAAAGGCAATAATAATGATAATAATGATAAAATCAGAATTATAATGATAATCTTGGCAATTACTGCAGTAATAGCAATAACTAACTCTATTCCAATAATTTTCATATTAATAATGGTAATAGAAATAATATCATTATCATTGTCATTATAATTATTATTATTGTCATTATTATTTCTAAGATTATCATTATTTCTATTATCATTACATAAGGAGTTATAATAATAAAAATAGCATTAATAATTAGCATGATAATTATTATAACTGCAATAATGATGATAATAATAATGATAATCATGATGATAATGACTATAATGATATTAATCATAAAAATAATAATAATCATGATGATAATAATTATCATTCAGTCTTTTTATAATGAAATAAAGGCCAGAAGCAATAAAATCCCGAAAGATGAAAAAACGGCAAAATTTAACGTATACAGCCTTTTGAGAGAAACGTCGAAAAAAAAACCTTTTCGCTTTTTAAAATGAGGATTTTAACATTAATTCAGGTAATGATGATGATTTCCATGAAAGTTTCTTTAGTATTGACAATAATAATTATAATTATGACGATGATGACAATGATAATGACAATAATAATGATAATAATGATAAAATCATAATTATAATAATTACTGCAATAATAGCAATAATTAACTCTATTCTAATAATTTTCATACTAATAATGGCAATAGAAATAATGATATCATTATCATTGTCATTATAATAATTATTATTGTCATTATTATTTCTAAGATTATCATTATATAAATAGTTATAAGGATAAAAATAGCAATAATAATTAGCATAATAATTATTATAACTGCAATAATGATGATAATAATAATGATAATCATGATGATAATGACTATAATGATAATAATCATAAAAATGATGATAGTAATGATAATAATGATCATAGTAATTATTATTCAGTCCATTTATAATGAAATAAAGGCACGAAGATATAAAATCCTAAAAGTCGAAAAGGGCAAAATCTAGCGTATTACAGCCTTTTGAGAGAAACGTCGAAAACCCTTTTCGCTTTTTAATGGTAATTATGAGGATTTTAACATTAAATCAGGTAATTATGATGAATCCATGATAATTATATATATATATTATATATATATATATATATATATATATATATATATATATATATATATATATATATATATATATATATATGTTTTTTTTGGGACTTCCTCGGTCTCCTTTTAATATATATATATATATATATATATGTATTCAATATATATATATAATAACTTTATTATTGTGTCAATAACTTTATTATTGACTATAATGATGATAATTATGATGATAATGACAATAATAATGATAATAATGATAAAATCAGAATTATAATGATAATATTGATAATTACTGCAATAATATCAATAATTAACTCTATTCCAATAAATTTCATACTAATAATGGCAATAGAAATAATAATAACATCATTATCATGGTCATTATAATTATTATTATTGTCATTATCATTTCTAAGATTATCATTATTGCCATTATGATTAAATCAAGTTATAATGATAAAAAAGCAATAATAATTAGCATAATAATAATTATAACTGCAATAATGATGATAATAATAATGATAATCATGATGATAATGACTATAATGATAATCATGAAAATGATGACAGTAATGATAATAATGTGATAATAATTATCATTCAGTCCATTTAAAATGAAATAAAGGCCAAAAGTAATAAAATCCCAAAAGTCGAAGAAACGGCAAAATCTAGAGTATTACAGCCTTTTGAAAGAAACGTCGAAAAAAAAACTTTCCACTTTTTAATGGTAATTATGAGGATTTTAACATTAATTCAGGTAATTTTGATGATTTCCATGATAATTCCTTTATTATTTACAATGATGTTGATAATTATGATGATACTGGCAATGATAATGACAATAATAATGATAAAATCATAATTATAATGATAATATTGATAATTATCATTCAGTCCATTTAAAAGGATATAAAGGCCAGAAGTAATAAAATCACAGTCGAAAAAACGGCAAAATCTAGCGTATTACAGCCTTTTGAGAGAAAAGTCGAAAAAAAACATATCGCTTTCTAATGGTAATTATGAGGATTTTAACATTAATTCAGGTAATTATGATGATTTCCAAGATAATTCCTTTATTATTGACAATAATGATAATTATGATGATAATGACAATGATTATGACAATAATAATGATAATAATGATATAATCATAATTATAATGATAATCTTGATAATTAATGCAATAATAGCAATGATTAACTCTATTCCAATAATTTTCATACTAATAATGGCAATAGAAATAATAACATCATTATAATTTTCATTATAATTATTATTATTGTCATTATTATTTCTAGGATTATCATTATTGATATTACCATTATATATAATAATCATAATGATAAAAATAGCAATAATAATTAGCATAATAATTATTATTTACAATAATAATAATTATTATTATATAATTATTATTATATAATTATTATTATATTATTAGCATAATAATTATTATAACTGTAATGATAATAATGATAATAATTATCATTCAGTCCATTTATAATGAAATAAAGGCCAGAAGTAATAAAATCCCTAAAGTCGAAAAAACGGCAAAATCTAGCGTATTTTGAGAGAAAAGTCGAAAAAAACCTTTTCGCTTTTTAATGGTAATTATGATAATTTTAACATTAATTCAGGTAATAATGATGATTTCCATGATAATTCCTTTATTGTTGACAATAATGATGATAATTATGATAATAATGGCAATGATAATGACAATAATAATGATAATAATGATAAAGACATAATTATAATGATAATAATGATAAAGACATAATTATAATGAAAATCTTGATAATTACTGCTATAATAGCAATAATTAACTCTATTTCAATAATTTTCATACTAATAATGGCAAATGATAGAAATGATAACATCATTATCATTGTCATTATAATAATCATTATTGTCATT
>NC_091562.1:20839904-20859904 GCF_042767895.1 Penaeus vannamei
TGATAATCATTATGGTCATTATCATCATGATTATCATTATTATTATCATCATTATTGCTAATTATTATTGCTATTTTCATCATTATAACCATTTATATAATGATAATAGCAATAATAATCTTAGAAATAATAATGACAATAATAATAATCATAATGGCAATGATAATGATATTATTATTTCCTTTGCCATTATTAGTATGAAAATTATTGGATATAATGATAATAGCAATAATGATAATCTTAGAAATAGTAATGGCAATAATAATAATTGTAATGACAATGATAATGATGTTACTGTTTTTTCTATTACCATTATTAGTATGAAACCTATTGGAATAGAGTTAATTATTGCTATATTTGCAGTAATTATCAAGATTATCATTATAGTTATGATTTTATCATTATTATATTTATTATTGTCATTATCATTATCCTTATCATCATAAGTATCATCATTATTGTCAATAATAAAGGAATTATCATGGAAATCATCATAATTACCTGAATTTATCTTAAAATCCTCATAATTACCATTAAAAAGCGAAAAGGTTTTTTTTCTACGTTTCTCTCAGAAGGCGAAAGTAATGCGCAAGATTTTGCCGTTTTTTTCGACTTTTATTACTTCTAGCCTTTATTTCATTATAAATGGACTGAATGATAATTATGATCATTGTTATCGTTACTGTCATCATTTTCATGATATTCATTATAGTCATTATCATCATGATTATCATTATTTTTATCATCATTATTGCAGTTATAATAATTATTATGCTAATTGTTATTGCTATTTTTATCATTATAACTATTTATATAATGATGATAGCAATAATGATAATCTTGGAAATAATAATGACAATAATAATAATTATAATGACAATGATAATGATAT
Organism: Penaeus vannamei; assembly: GCF_042767895.1. Classification (NCBI taxonomy): domain Eukaryota; kingdom Metazoa; phylum Arthropoda; class Malacostraca; order Decapoda; family Penaeidae; genus Penaeus; species Penaeus vannamei. The sequence goes on from NC_091562.1 coordinate 20,840,797, forward strand.
TATTATTTCTATTCCCATTATTAGTATGAAAATTATTGGAATAGAGTTAATTATTGCTATTATTGCAGTAAATATCAAGATTATCATTATAATTATGATTTAATCATTATTATCATTATTATTGTCATTTTCGTTATCATTATCATCCTAATTATCATCATTATTGTCAATAATAAAGGAATTATCATGGAAATCATCATAATTACCTGAATTAATGTTAAAATCCTCATAATTACCATTAAAAAGCTAAAAGGTTTTTTTACGACGTTTCTCTCAGAAGGTTGTAGTGCGCTAGATTTTGCTATTTTTTTCGTCTTGTGGGATTTTATTATTTCTGGCCTTCATTTCATTATAAATGGAGTGAATGATAATTATTATCATCATTATTATAGCTACTGTCATCATTTTTATGATAATCATTATGGTCATTATCATGATTATTATTATCATCATCATTATTGCTAATTATTATTGCTATTTTCATCATTATAACCATTTATATAATGATAATAGCAATAATGATAATCTTAGAAATAATAATGACAATAATAATAATCATAATGGCAATGATAATGATGTTATTATTATTTCCTTTGCCATTATTAGTATGAAAATTATTGGATATAATGATAATAGCAATAATGATAATCTTAAAAATAGTAATGACAATAATAATAATTGTAATGACAATGATAATGATGTTACTATTTTTTCTATTACCATTATTTGTATGAAAATTATTGGAATAGAGTTAATTATTGCTATATTTGCAGTAATTATCAAGATTATCATTATAGTTATGATTTTTTCATTATTATAATTATTATTGTCATTATCATTGTCATTATCATCATAGGTATCATCATTATTGTCAATAATTAAGGAATTATCATGGAAATCATCGATTTTGCCGTTTTTTCGACTTTTATTACTTCTAGCCTTCATTTCATTATAAATGGACTGAATAATAATTATCATCATTATTATCATTACTGTCATCATTTTTATGATTATAGTCATTATCATCATGATTATCATTATTTTTATCATCATTATTGCAGTTATAATCATTATTATGCTAATTGTTCTTGCTATTTTTATCATTATAACTATTTATAATGACAATTATAATGATATTTCTATTCCCATTATTAGTATAAAAAAAATATTGGAATAGAGTTAATTATTGCTATTATGTCAGTAAATATCAAGATTATCATTATAATTATGATTTAATCATTATTATCATTATTATTGTCATTTTCATTGTCATTATCATCCTAATTTTCATCATTATTGTCAATAATAAAGGAATTATCATGGAAATCATCATAATTACCTGAATTAATGTTAAATCCTCATAATGACCATTAAAAGGCGAAAAGGTTTTTTTTTCGACGTTTCTCTCAAAATGCTGGAATACGCTAGATTTTGCCGTTTTTTTCGACTTATGGGATTTTATTACTTCTGGCCTTTATTTCATTATAAATGGACTGAATGATAATTATTATCATCATTATTATCATTACTTTCATCATGTTTATGATTATTATCATTATAGTCTTTATCATAATCATTATCATTATTATTATCATCATTATTGCATTTATAATAATTATTATGCTAATTATTATTGCTATTTTTATCATTATAACTATTTATATAATGATAAAAGCAATAATGATAATCTTAGAAATTATAATAACATTAATAATATTTATAATGACAATTATATTATTTCTATTGCCATTATTGGTATGAAAATTATTGGAATAGAGGTAATTATTGCTATTATTGCAGTAATTATGATCATCATTATAATTATGATTTTATCATTATTATCATTATTATTGTCATTATCATTGTCATTATCATCATAATTATCATTATTGTCAATAATAAAGGATTTATCATGAAAATCATCATAATTACGCTAGATTTTACCGTTTTTTCGACTATTACTTCTGGCGTCATTATAAGTGGACTTAATGATAATTATCATTATTATCATTACTGTCATCATTTTTATGATTATTATCATTATAGTCATTATCATCATGATTATCATTATTATCAACTTTATTGCAGTTATAATAATTACGATGATAAATATTAATGCTATTTTTATTATAATAACTATTTATGTAATGATAATAGAAGTAATGATAATTTTAGAAATAATAATTATAATGACAATGATAATGAAATTGTTATTTCTATTGCCATTATTAGTATGAAAATTATTGAAATAGAGTTAATTATTGCTATTATTGCAGTAATTATCAAGATTATCATTATAATTATGATTTTATCATTATTATCATTATTATTGTCATTATCATTGTCATTATCATCATGATTATCATCATTGTCAATAATAAAGGAATTATCATGGAAATCATCATAATTACCTGAATTAATGTTAAAATCCTCATAATTACCATTAAAAAGCGAAAACGTTTTTTTTCGACGTTTTTCTCAAAATTCTAGATTTTGCTGTTTTTTTCGACTTCTGGGATTTTATTACTTCTGGCCTTTATTTCATTATAAATGGATTGAATGATAATTATTATCGTCATTATTAACATTACTGATATCATTTTATGATTATTATCATTATAGTCATTATCTTCATGATTACCATTATTATTATCATCATTATATCAGTTATGATAATTATTATGCTAATTATTATTGCTATTTCTATCATTACAACTATTTATATAATGATAATAGCAATAATGATAATTATAATGACAATGATAATGATGTTATTATTATTTCTATTGCCATTATTAGCACGATAATGATTAGAGTTAATTATTGCTATTATCGCAGTAATTATCAAGATCATTATTATTATCATAATAGTCATTATCATCATGATTATCATTATCATTATAATCATTATTGCAGTTATGAAAATAATTATTCTAATTATTATTGATATTTTTATCATTACAACTATTTATATAATGATAGTAGCAATAATGATAATCTTAGAAATAATTATGACAATAATAATTATAATGACAATGATAATGATTTTATTATTTCTATTGCCATTGTTAGTATGAAAATTATTGGAATAGAGTTAATTATTGCTATCATTGCAGTAATTATCAAGATTATCATTATAATTATGATTTAATCATTATTGTAATTATTATTGTCATTTTCATTGTCATTATCATCATATTTATCATCATTATTGTCAATAAAAAAGGAATTATCATGGAAATCATCACAATTACCTGATTTAATGTTATAATCCTCATAATTACCATTAAAAACCGAAAAGGGTTTTTTTCGACGTTTCTCTCAAAAGGCTGTAATACGCTAGATTTTGCCGTTTTTTCGACATATGGGATTTTATTACCCCTGGCCTTTATTTCATTAAAAGTGGACTGAATGATAATTATTATCATCACTATTATAATTACTGTCATCATATCTATGATTATTATTATTATAGTGATTATCATTATAACTATTTATATAATGATAATAGCAATAGTGATAATGACACAAATAATTATTATAATGACAATGATAATGATGTTATCATTTCTATCATTTGCCATTATTAGTATGAAAATTATTGAAATAGAGTTAATTATTGCTATTATTGCAGTAATTATCAAGATTATAATTATAATTATGTCTTTATCATTATCATCATTATTATTGTCATTATCATTATAATTATCATCATACTTATCATCATTATTGTCAACAATATAGGAATTATCATGGAAATCATCATAATTAACTGAATTAATGTTAAAATTATCATAATTACCATTAAAAAGCGAAAACTTTTTTCTTCGACTTTTCTCTCAAAATACGCTAGATTTTACCGTTTTTTTCGACTTTTGGAATTTTATTACTTCTGGCCTTTATTTCATTATAAATGGACTGAATGATAACTATTATCATTATTATCATTACAGTTATAATAATTATTATGCTAATAATATAATAATAATTATATAATAATAATAATATAATAATTATTAATATTATTATAAATAATATTTATTATGCTATTATTGATATTTCTATCATTATGATTATTAAATATAATGATAATATCAATAATGATAATCCTAGAAATAATAATGACAATAATAATAATTATAATGAAAATGATAATGATGTTATTATATTTATTGCCATTATTAGTATGAAAATTATTGGAATAGAGTTATTCATTGCTATTATTGCAGTAATTATCAAGAATTTCATTATAATTATGATTTTATCATTATTATCATTATTATTGTCATTATCATTGTCATTATCATCATAATTATCATCATTATTGTCAATAATAAAGGAATTATCATGGAAATCATCATAATTACCTGAATTAATGTTAAAATCCTCATAATTACCATTAGAAAGCGATGTTTTTTTTCGCCGTTTCTCTCAAAAGGCTGTAATACGCTTGATTTTGCCGTTTTTTCGACAGTGATTTTATTACTTCTGTCCTTTATATCCTTTTAAATGGACTGAATGATAATTATCATTATTATCATTACTTTCATGATTTTTATGATTATTATCATTATAGTCATTATCATGATTATCATTATTGTTATCATCGATATTGCAGTTATACTCATTTTTATGCTAATTGATAATGCTATATTTATCATTATAACTATTTATATAATGATAATAGCAATAATGAAAATCTTAGAAATAATAATGACAATAATAATCATTATAATGACAATGATAATGATATTTCTATTGCCATCATTAGTATGAAAATTATTGAAATTGTTAATTATTGCTATTATCATTATAATTATGATTTTATCATTATCATTATTATTGTCATTATCATTGCCATTATCATCATAATTATCATCATTGTAAATAATAAAAGAATTATCATGGAAATCATCATAATTACCTGAACTAATGTTAAAATCCTCATAATTAGCATTAGAAAATCTTAGAAATGATAATTACAATAATAATAATTATAATGACCATGATAATGATGTTATTATTATTTCTATTGTCATTATTAGTATAAAAATTATTGGAATAGACTTAATTATTGATATTATTGCAGTTATTATCAAGATTATCATTAAAATTCTGATTTTATCATTATTATCTTTATCATCATAATTATCATCATTATTGTCAATAATAAAGGAATTATCATGAAAATCATAATAATTACCTGAATTAATGTTAAAATCCTCATAATTTCCATTAAAAAGCGATTTTTTTTACGTTTCCCTCAAAAGGCTGTAATACGCTAGATTTACCGTTTTTTCGTTTATTACTTCTGGTCTTTATTTCATTATAAATGGACTGAATGATAATTATTATCATCTTTCTTAGCATTTCTTTCATTATTTTCATGATTATTATCATTATAGCCATTATCATCATGATTATCATTTTTATTATCATCATTATTGCAGTTATAATAATTATTATGCTAATTATTATTGCTATTCTTATCATTATAACTATTTATATAATGATAATAGCAATAATAATAAATTTAGAAATAATAATGACATTAATAATTATTATAATGACAATGATGATAATTTTATTATTTCAATTGCCATTATCGGTATGAAAATTATTGGAATAGAGTTAATTATTGCTAATATTGCAGCAGTTATCAAAATTATCATTACAATTATGATTTTATCATTATTATTGTCATTATCATTGTCATTATCATCATAATTATCATCATTATTTTCAATGATGAAGGAATTATCGTGAAAATCATCATAATCAACTGAATCAATTTTTAAAAAACTCTAATAATTACCATTAGAAAGCTAAAAATGTGGTTTTTCGACGTTTCTCTCAAAAGGCTTTAATACGCTAGATTTTACCATTTTTTCGACTTTTGTGATTTTATCATGATTATCATTCCTATTACCATTATTGCAATAATAATAATTATTTTGCTAATCATTATTGCTATTTTTATCATTATACCTATTTATATAATGATAATAGCAATAATGATCATTTTAGAAATAATAATGACAATTATCATTTTCATTATCATCATGATTATCATCATTATTGTCAGTAATAAAGGAATTATCAGGAAAATCATCATAATTACCTAAATTAATGTTAAAATCCTCATAACTAACATTAAAAAGATTTTGCCGTTTTTCGACTTTCGGGATTTTATTACTTCTGGCCTTTATTTCATTATAAATGGACCGAATAATAATTACTATGATCATTATTATCATTACTGTCATTATTTTCATGATTATTATCATTATATTCATTGTTATCATGATTATTATTATTATTATCATCATTATTGCAGTTATAATAATTATTATGCTAATTATTATTGCTATTTTTATCATTATAACTATTTATATAATAACAGCAATAGTGATAATTTTAGAAATAATAATGAGAATGATAATAATTATAATGACAATGATAATGATGTTATTATTATTTCTTTTGCCATTATTAGTATGAAAATTATTGGAATAGAGTTAATTATTCCTATTATTGCAGTAATTATCAAATTTTCATTATAATTATCATTTTATCATTATTATTGTCATTATCATTATCAGTATCATCATAATTATCATCATTATTGTCAATAATAAAGGAATTATCATGGAAATCATCATAATTACCTGAGTTAAGGTTACAATTCCCATAATTACTATTAAAAACCGAAAAACGGTTTTTTTCGACGTTTCTCTCAAAAGACTGTAATACGCTAGATTTTGCCGTTTTTTTTCGACTTTGGGGATTTTATATGGACTGAATAATAATTATCATCATTATTATCATTACTGTCATAATTTTCATTATTATTATCATTATAGTCATTATCATCATAATTATCATTATTAATTTCACCATTGTTGCAGTTATATTAATTATAATGCTTATTATTATTGCTATTTTTATCATTATAACTCTTTATATAATGATAATAGCAATAATGATAATTTTAGAAATAATAATGACAATAATAACAATTATAATGGCAATGATAATGACATTATTTCTATTGGAATTATTAGTATGAAAATTATTGGAATAGAGTTAATTATTGCTAGAATTGCAGTAATTATGAAAATTATCATTATAATTATGATTTTATCATTATTATTGTCATTATCATTGTTATTATCATCATAAGTATCATTGTTGTCAATAATAAAGGAATTATCATGAAAATCCTCATAATTACCTTAATGTTAAAATCCTCATAATTACCATTAAAACGCGAAAAGGGGGTTTTCGACGTTTCTCCCAAAAGGGTAGAATTTGCCCTTTTTTTAATACTGGCCTTTAATAATTATAAATGAACTGAATAATAATTATTATCATCATTATTATCATTATGGTCATTATTTTCATGATTATTATCATTATAGTCATTATCACCATGATTATTGCAGTTATATTAATTATTTTGCTAATTATTATTGCTATTTTTATCATTATAACGATCCATATAATGATAATAGCAATGATGATAATTTTAAAAATAATAATGACAATCATAATAATTATAATGACAAAGATAATGATGTTTTTATTATTTCTATTGTCATTATTGGAATAGAGTTAATTATTGCTATTACTGCAGTAATTATAAAAAATATCATTATAATTATGATTTTATCATTATTATTGTCATTATCATCATAATTTTCATAATTATTGTCAATAATAACGGAATTATCATGAAAATCATCATAATTACCTGCATTAATGTTAAAATCCTTATAATTACCATTAAAAAGCGAAAAAGATTTTTTTCCGACGTTTCTCTATATTTTGCCTTTTTTTTTAGACTTCTCGGAGTTTATTACTTCTGGTCCTTATTTCATTGTAAATTGACTGAATAATTATTATTAAAATCATTATCATTACTGTCATCATTTTCATGATTATTATCATTATAGTCATTATTATCATGATTATCATTATTATTATCATTATTGTAGTTATAATAATTATTGTGCTAATTATTATTGCTATTTTTACCATTATAACTATTTATATGATGATAATAGCAATAATGATGATTTTAGAAATAATAATGACAATATAAATAATTATAATGACAATGATGTTAATATCATTTCTATTGCCATAATTAGTAAGAAAAATATTGGAATATAATTAATTATTGCTGTAATTGTCAAAATTATCTCTATAATTATGATTTTATCATTATTGTCATTATCATTGTCATTATCATCATAATTATCATTATTGTCAATAATAAAGGATTTATCATAAAAATCATCATAATTACCTGAGTTAATGGTGAAATCCTCATAATTACCACTAAAAAGCGAAAAATGCTTTTTTTTCGACGTTTCTCCAAAAAGGCTGTAATACACTAGATTTTGCAGTTTTTTCGACATTTTGGATTTTATCACTTCTTGCCTTTCTTTCATTATAAATGGACTGAATAATAATTATTATCATCATTATTATCATTACTGTCATTATTTTCATGGTTATTATCATTATAATCATTATCATGATTATCATTATTATTTTTATCATTATTACAGTTATAATAATTATAATGCCAATTATTATTGCTATTTTTATCATTATAACTATTTATATAATGATAATAGGAATAATGATAATTTTAGATATAATAATGACAATAATTGTCATTATCATTGTCATTATCATCATAATTATAATAATTATTGTCAATAATAAAGTGATTATCATGAAAATCATCATAATTACCTGAGTTAATGTTAAAATCCTAATAATTACCACTAAGAAGCGAAAATGTTTTTTTTTTTTCGACGTTTCTCTCAAAAGGCTGTGTAATACGCTAGATTTTGCCGTTTTTTCGACCTCTGCGATTTTATTTCTTCCTATCTTTATTTCATTATCAATGGACTGAATAATTATTATCATTATTATCATTACTGTCATTATTTTCCTGATTATTATCATTATAGGCATTATCATCATGATTATCATTATCATTATCATCATTATTGCAGTTATAGTAATTATTATGCTCATTATTATTGCTATTTTTATCATTATAACTATTTATGATAAAAATAGCAATAACAATTAGCATAATAATTATTATAACTGAAATAATGATAATAATAATGATGATAATGATGATCACGGCTATAATGGTAATAATCATGAAAATAATAACAGTAATGATAATGGTGATAATAATTATTATTCAATCCATTTATAATGAAATAAAGGCCAGAAGTAATAAAATCCCAAAAATCGAAAAAAACATCAAAATCTAGCATATTACAGCCTATTGAGAGTAATGTCGAAAAAACGCTTTTTCTCTGTTTAATGGTAATTATGAGGATTTTAACATTAATTCATCATGTAATTATGAGGATTTTCATGATAATTCCTTTATTATTGAAAAAAATATAATAATGATGATAATGACAATAATAATGATAAACTCGTAATTCTAATAATAATTTTGATAATATCTGCAATAATAGCAATAATTAAGTCTATTCCAATAATTTCATACTAATAATTGCTATAGAAATAATAGTATCATTATCATTGTCATTATAATTATTATTATTGTCATTATTATTTCTAAAATTATCATTATTGCTATTATCATTATATAAATAGTTATAATGATAAGAATAGCAATAATAATTAGCATAATTATGGTAATAATAACAATAATCATGATGATAATGACTATAATGATAATAATCATGAAAATAATGACAGTAATGATAATAATAATGATAATGAAATAAAGGCCAGAAGTAAAAAAAAAAATCCCAAAAGTCGAAAAAACGGCAGTCTAGCGTATTACAGCCTTATGAGAGAAACGTCGAAAAAAACTCCATTTTAGCTTTTTAATGGTAATTATGAGGATTTTAACATTAATTCAGGTAAATATGAGGATTGATAATAATGATGATAATTATGATGATAATGACAATAATAATGATAAAATCATAATTATAATGGTAATTTTCATAATTACAGCAGTATATAGCTCTATTCCAATAATGTTCATACTAATAATGGCAATAGAAATAACAATATCACCATTGTCATTATAGATATTATCATTGTCATTATTATTTCTACAATTATCATTATTGCTATTATCATTATATAAATAGTTATAATGATAAAAATATCAAAAATAATAATTATAACTGCAATAAGGATAATAATAATAATGATAATCATGATGATAATGATTATAATGACAATAATCATGAAAATAATGACTAATGATAATAATTATTATTCAGTCAATTTATAATGAAATAAAGTCTAGAAGTAATAAAATCCCAGAAGTCGAAAAAACGGCAAAATCTAGCGTATTACAACCTATTGAGAGAAACTTCGGAAAAAAACCTTTTTCGCATTTTAATCGTTATGATGTGGATTTTCACATTAATTCAGGTAATTATGATGATTTTCATGATAATTCTTTTATTATTGACAATAATGATGATAATTATGATGTAAATGACAAGGATAAGGACATTAATAATGATAAAATCATAATCATAATGATAATTTCGATAATTACTGCAATAATAGCAATAATTAACTCTATTCCAATAATTTCATACATAGAATTGCAATAGAAATAATATCATTATCATTGTCATTTTAATTATTATTATTGTCTTTATTATATATAAAGATATCATTATTGTTATTATCATTATATAAATAGTTATAATGATAAAAATAGCAATAATAATTAGCATAATCAATATTATAACTGCAATAATGATGATCATAATAATGATAATCATGATGGTGATAAATATAATGATAATAATCATGAAAATAATGAGAGTAATGATAATAATGATGATAATAATTATTATTCAGTCCATATATAAGGAAATAAAGCCTAGAAGTAAAACAATCTCACAAGTCGAAAAAAGGCAAAATCTAGCCTTTTGAGAGAAATGTCGAAAAAAAACTTTTTTGCTTTTTAATAGTAATCATGAGGATTTTAACATTAATTCAGGAAATTAGGATGATTTCCATGATAATTCCTTTATTGTTAACAATAATGATGATAACTATGATGAAAATGACAATGATAATTATGATGATAATGACAATAATAATGATAAAATCATAATTATAATGATAATTTGGATAATAACTACAATGATAGCAATAATTAAGTCTATTCCAATAATTTCTTACTAATTGTTTGCGATAGAAATAATATCATTATTATTGTCATTATAATTATTGTTATTGTCATTATTATTTCTAAAATTATCATTATTGCTATTATCATTATATAAATAGTTATAATGATAAAAATAGCAATAATAATTACCATAATAATTATTATAACTGCATTAATGATAATAATGATAATCATGATGGTGACTATAATCATAATAATCATGAAAGTAATGACAGTAAAGATAATAATGATATTATTATTCAGTCCATTTATAATGAAATAATGGCCAAAAGTAATAAAATCCCAGAATTCGAAAAAAAATGGCAAAATCTAGCATATTACAGGTAATGGTAATTTTGAGGATTTTAACATTAATTCAGGTAAATATTAGGATTTTCATGATAAATCTTTTATTATTTACAATAATGATAATTATGATGATAATGAGAATAATAATGAAAAAATCATAATTATAATGATAATTTTCATAATTGCAGCAATAATTAACTCTATTCCAATAATTTTCATACTGATATCATTATCATTGTCATTATAATTATTATTTTTGTCATTATTATTTCTACAATTATCATTATATAAATAGTTACAACGATATAAATAGAAATAATAATGAGCATAATAATTATTATAACTAAAATAATGATGATAATAATGATAATCATGATGATAATGACTATAATGATAATAATCAAGAAAATAATGACAGTAATGGTAATGATTATAATAATCATTATTCAGTCTATTTTGAGAGAAACGTCGTCACTTTTTAATGGTAATTATTAGGATTTTAACATAAATTTAGGTAATTATAAATATTTTCATGATAATTCCTTTATTATTGACAATATTGACGATAATTATGATGATAATGACAGTGATAATGACAACAATAATGATAAAATCATAATCATAATGATCATTTTGATAATTACTGCAATAATAGCATTAATTAACTCTATTCCAATAATTTTCATACTAATAATGGCAATAGGAATAATAATATTATCATCATCATTGTCATTATAATTATTATTATTGTCATAATTATTTCTAAAATTATCATTATTGCTATTATCATTAAGTAAATAGTTATAATGATAAAAATATTAATAATAATTAGCCTAATAATTATTATATCTGCAATAACGATGATAATAATAATGATAATCATGATGATAATGACTATAATGATAATAATCATGAAAATAATGACAGTAATGATAATAATTATGATAATAATTTTTCGTTCCATTCATAATGAAATAAAGGTCATAAGTAATAAAATCCCATAAGCTGAAAAAACGGCAAAATCTAGGCAAAATACAGCATTTTGAGAGAGACGTCGAAAAAAAAATTTCTTCGCTTTTTAATGGTAATTATGAGGATATTAACATTAATTCTGTTATTCATGATAATTTTCATGATAATTCCTTTATTATTGACAATATTGATGAAAATTATGATGATAATGACAATGATAATAACAATAATAATTATGAAATCATAATTATAATTATAATTTTGATAATTACTGCATTAATTAGCTCCATTCCAATAATTTTCATAATTATGGCAATAGAAATAATAATAACATCATTATCATTGTCATTATAATTATTATTATTGTCATTATTATTTCTCAAATTATCATTATTGCTATTATCATTATATAAATAGTTATTATGATAAAAATAGCAATAACAATTACCATAATAATTATCATAACTGCAATAATGATTATGATGATAATGACTATAATGTTAATAATCATGAAAATAATGACAGTAATGATAATAATGATGATAATAATCGTTATTCAGTCCATTTATTATGAAATAGTAGCCAGAAGTAATAAAATCCCAAAATTCGAAAAAACGACAAAATTTAATGTATTGCAGCCTTCTGAGAGAAACGTCGAATTTTTTTTCGGATTTCAGTGGTAATTATGAAGATTTTAACATCAACTCAGGTAATTATGTTGATTTTCCTAATAATTCCTTTATTATTGACAATAATGATCATAATTAAGATGGTAATGACTATGATATAACAATTATTGTAATTATTATTTCTAAAATTATCATAATTGCTATTATCATTATATCAATATTTTTAATGATAAAAATACCAATAATAAAGAGCATAATAATTATTATAACTGCAATAATGATAATAATAATGATAATCATGATAATAATGATTATAATGATAATAATCATGAAAATAATGACCGTAATGATAATAATGATGATAATATTTATTATTCAGTCCATGTTTAATAAAATAAAGTACAGAAGTAATAAAATCCCAAATGTCGAAAAAATGCCATAATCTAGCGAATTACAGCCTTTTGAGAGAAACATCGAAAAAAAATCCTTTTTCGCTTTTTAGTGGTAATTATGAGGATTTCAACATTAACTAATTATGATGATTTTCATGATAATTCCTTTATTGTTGACAATAATGATGATAATTATGATGATAATGAGAATGATAATTGTCATTATTATTTCTAAAATTATTATTGCTATTATCTTTATATAAATAGTTATAATGATAAAAATAGCAATAATGATTAGCACAATAATTATTATAACTGTAATAATGGTATTAATAATGATAATCATGATGATAATGACTATAATGATAATAATCATGAAAATAATGACAGTAATGATAATGATGATGATGATTATTATTCAGTCCATTAATAATGAAATAAAGACCAGAAGTAATAAACTCCCACGTCAAAAAAACGGCAATATATAGCGTATTACAGCCTTTTGAGAGAAACGTCGAAAAACCCACTTTTTCCGCACTGTTATTGACAATAATGAAGATTATTATGATGATAATGACAATAATAATGATAAAATCATAATTTTAATGATAATTTTGATAATTACTTCAGTAAGAGTAATAATTAACTTTATTCCAATAATTTTCATACTAATAATGGCAAAATAAATAATAATATCATTATCATTGTCATTATAATTATTATTATTGTCAATATTTCTAAAATTATTACTATTGCTGTTATCATTATATAAATAGTTATAATGATAAAAACAGCAATAATAATTAGCATAATAATTATTATAACTGCTATAATGATGATGATAATAATAATAATTTTAATGATGAATATAATGATAATAATCATGAAAATAATGACAGTAATGATAATAATGATGATAATAATTATTATTCGGTCCATTTATAATGAAATAAAGGCCAGAAGTAATAAAATCCCCAAAGTCGAAAAAACGGCAAAATCTTTTTAACGGTAGTTATGAGGATTTTAACATTAATTTAGGTAATTATGATGATTTTCTTGATAATTCCTTTATTACTAACAGTAATGATGATAATCATGATGATAATGAAAATGATAATTGTCATTATTATTTCTAAAATGACCATTATTGCTATTATCATTATATAAATAGTTATAATGATAAAAATAGCAATAATGATTAGCACAATAATTATTATAATTGCAATGATGGTATTAATAATGATATAATCCCAAAAGTCGAGAAAATGGCAAAATCTAGTGTATTTCTATCTAGCCTTCTAGCCTTCTGAGAGAAACGTCGAAAAACCACCTTTTTCGAGTTTTTTTAACATTGATACAGGTAATTATGATGAGTTTCACGATATTTCCTTTATTATTGAAAATAAAGATGATAATTATGATGATAATGACAATGATAATGACAATAGTAATGAAAAAATCATAATTTTAATGATAATTTTGATAATTGCTGCAATATTAGCAATAATTAACTCTATTCCAATAATTTGGATACTGATAATGGCAATACAAATAATAATATTATTATCATTGTCATTATAATAATTATCATTGTCATTATTATTTCTAAAATTATCATTATTGCTATTATCATTATATAAATAGTTATAATGATATGAATAGCAATAATAATTACCATAATAATTATTATAACTGTAATAATGATGATATTAAAAATTATAATCATGATGATAATGGCTATAATGATAATAATCATGAAAATAATGACAGTAATGATAATAAAGATGATAATAATTATCATTGAGTCCATTTATAATGAAATAAAGGCCAGAAGTAATAAAATCCCATAAGTCGAAAAAAGGAAAAATCTAACCGTTTGAGAGAAACGTCCAAAACCCACCTTTTCGCTTTTTAATGGTAATTATGAGGATTTTAAAATTAATTCAGGTAATTATGATGATTTTCATGATAATTCCTTTATTATTGACAATAATGATAATGATTATGATGATAATGACAATGATAATTAATGTGATAATAAGTTTGATAATTTCTGCAATAATTAACTCTATTCCAATAATTTTCATACTATCAATGACAATAGAAATAATATCATTATCATTGTCATTGTAATTATTATTATTGTCATTATTATTTCCAAAAATATTTGTATTGGTATTATCATTGTATGAATAGTTATAATGATAAAAAATAATAATGAGCATAATAGTTATTATAACTGTAATAATGATGATAATAATAATAATCATGATAATGACTATAATGATAACAATCATGAAAATAATGACAGTAATGATGATAATGATGATAATAATTATTATTTAGTCCATTTATAATTAAATAAAGGCCAGAAGTAACGAACAAAAAAAGGCAAAATCTAGCGTATTACAGCCTTTTGAAGGACACCCAAAAAACAATGGTAATTATGAGGATTTTAACATTAACTCAGGTAATTATGAGGATTTTAATGATAATTCCTTTGTTATTGACAATAATGTTGATAATTATGATGATAATGACAATGATAATGACAATAATAATGATAATAATGATAAAATCATAATTATGATGATAATAATGATAATTACTGTAATAATTAACTCTATTCCAATAAATTTCTTACTAATAATGGCATTAGAAATAATAATAAAATCATTATAATTTTTATGACTGTCATTTTTTATTTCTAAAATTATCATTATTGCTATTGTCGTTATATACATAGTTATAATGATAAAAATAGGAATAATAATTAGCATAATAATTATTATAACTGTAATAATGATGATAATAATAATAATGATTATGAAAATAATGACTATAATAATAATAATAATGAAAATAATGACAGTAATGATAATAATGAGAAACGTCGAAACTTTTTCGCTTTTTAATGGATATCATGAGGATTTTAATATTAATTAAGGTAATTATGATCGTTTTCATGATAATTCACTTATTTTTGACAATAATGATGACAATGACAATAATAATGATAAAATCATAATTATAATGATAATTTTTATAATATCTCCTATCATTAACTCTATACCAATAATTTTCATACGAATAATGGCAATAGAAATAATAATATCATTATTATTGTCATTATAATAATTATTATTATTACCCAAATTATCATTATTGCTATTATCATTATATAGATAGTTATAATGATAAAAATAGCAATAATGATTAGCATAATAATTATTATAACTGGAATAATGATAATAATGATGCTAATAATGATGATAATTACTAAAATGATAATGATCATGAAAATAATGAAAGTAATGATAATAATGATAATAATCATTATTCAGTCCATTTATAATGAAATAAAGGCCAGAAGTAATAAAATCACAAATGTCGAAAAAACGGCAAAATCTAGCGTATTACCAAGTCGAAAAAAAAACTTTTTCGCTTTTTAATGGTAATTATAAGGATTTTAACATAAATTCAGGTAATTGTGATGGTTTTCATGATAATTCCTTTATTATTAACAATAATGATGATAATTATGATGATAATGAAAATGATAATGACAATAATAATGATAAAATCATAATTAAATGATAATTTTGATCATTACTACAATTATTAACTCTATTCTAATAATTTCATACTAATAATTGCAATAAAAATGATATCATTATCATTGACATTATAATTATTATTATTACCATTATTATTTCTAAAATTATCATTATTGCTATTGTCATTATATAAATAGTTATAATGATAAGAATAGCAATAATAATTAGTATAATAATTACTATAACTGCAATAATGATGATAATAATAATGGTAATCATGATGATAATGACTATAATGATAATAATCATGAAATAATGACAGTAATGATAATTATTATTCAGTCCATTTATAATGAAAAAAAGCCCATAAGTAATAAAATACAAAAAAATCGAAAAAGAAACCGGCAAAATGTAGCGTATTACAGCCTTTTGAGAGAAACGTAAAAAAAAAACTTTTTCTTTTTAATAGTAATTATGAGGATTTTAACGTTATTTCAGGTAATTATGATGATTTCCATGATAATTCCTTTATTATTGATAATTATGATGATACTGATAATGATAATGGTATTGATAATGGTAATAATAGTTATAAAATAATAATTATAATGATAATTTTGATAATTACTGTAATAATTAACTAAATTCATACTATTAATTGCAATAGAAATAATAATATCATTATCATTGTCATTATAATTATTATTATTGTCATTATTATTTCTATGATTATCATTATTGCTATTATCATTATAAAAATAGTTATAATGATAAAAATAGCAATAGTAATTAGCGTAATAATTATCATAACTGAAATAATGATGATAATAATAATAATAATTATGATAATATTGACTATAATGATAATAATCATGAAAATAATGACAGTAATGATAATAATGATGATAATAATTGTCATTCAGTCCATTTATTATGAAATAAAGGCCAGAAGTAATAAAATCCCAAATGTCGAAAAAACGGTAAAATCTAGTTTACTACAGCCTTTTGAGAAAAACGTCTAAAAAAAAACCGTTTTCGCTTTTTAATGGTAATTATAAGGATTCTAACATTAATTCAGGTAATTTTGATGATTTTCATGATAATTTCTTTATTATTGACAATAATGATGATAATTAAGTTGATAATGACAATAATAATGAAAAAATCATAATTATAATGATAATTTTGATAATTACTTATATAATAGCAATAATTAACTCTATTCCAATAATGTTCATAAATAATAGAAATAATAATATCATTATCATTGTCATTATAATTATTATGATTGTCATTTTTATTTCTGAAATTATCCATATTGATATTATCATTATTTAAATAGTTATAATGATAAAAATAGCAATAATAATTAGCGTAATAATCATCATAACTGCAATAATGATGATAATAATAATGATAATCATGATGATAATGACTATATTGATAATAATCATGAAAATAATGACCGTAATGATAATAATAATGATAATTATTATTCAGTCCATTTATAATTAAATAAAGGCCAGTAGTAATAATATCCCAAAAGTAGAAAAAAAAACGGCAAAATCTAGCGTATTACAGCCTTTTGTGAGAGACGTCGTAAAACTCCCTTTTCGCTTTTTAATGGTAATTATAAGGATTTTAACATTATGATGATTTTCATGACAATTCCTTTAATATTGACAATAATGATAATTATGATGATAATGACAATGATAATGATAAGAATAATGATAAAATCATAATTATAATGATAATTTTGAAATTGCTGCAATAAAAGCAATAATTAACTCTATTCCAATAATTTTCATACCAATAATGGCAGTAGAAATAATAATAACATCATTATCATTGTCATTATAATAATTATCAATGTTCTTATTATTTCTAAAATTTTCATTAATTGCTATGACAGTAATGATAATAATGATAATGGTTATTATTCAGTCCATATATAAAGAAGTAAAGGCCAGAAGTAATAAAATCCCATGTCGAAAAAATGGCAAAATCTAGCGTATTGCAGCCTTTTGAGAG
>NC_091562.1:20864904-20869904 GCF_042767895.1 Penaeus vannamei
GATGATTTCCATGATAATTCCTTTATTATTTACAATGATGATGATAATTATGATGATAATGGCAATGATAATGAATATAATAATGATAAAATCATAATTATAATGATAATCTTGATAATTACTGCAATGATAGGAATGATTAACTCCATTACAATAATTTTCATACTAGTAATGACAATAGAAATAATAACATCATTTTCATTATAATTATTATTATTTTTATTATTATTTCTAGGATTATCATTATTGATATTATCATTATATATAATAATCATAATGATAAAAATAGCAATAATAATTTACAATTTCAATAATTTTCATACTAATGATGGCAATAGAAATAATAACATCATTATCATTGTCATTATAATGATCATTATTGTCATTATTATTTCTAAGATTATCATTATTTCTATTATCATTATATAAATAGTTATAATGATAAAAATAGCATTGATAATTAGCATAATAATTATTATAACTGCAATAACGATGATAACAATAATGATAATCATGATGATAATGACTATAATGATAATAATAATAAAAATCATGACAGTAATGATGATAATAATGATGATAATTATCATTCAGTCCATTTAAAAGGATATAAAGGCCAGAAGTAATAAAATCACAGTCGAAAAATCGGCAAAATCTACCGTATTACAGCCTTTTGAGAGAAACGTCAAAAAAAAACCTTATCGCTTTCTAATGGTAAATATGAGGATTTTAATATTAATTCAGGTAATTATGATGATTTCCATGATAATTCCTTTATTATTGACAATAATGATAATTATGATGATAATGACAATGATATTGACAATAATAATGAAAATAATGATAAAATCATAATTATAATGATAATCTTGATAATTACTTCAATAATAGCAATGATTAACTCTATTCCAATAATTTTCATACTAATAATGGCAATAGAAATAATAACATCATTATCATTTAAATTATAATTATTATTATTGTCATTATTATTTCTAGGATTATCATTATTGATATTATCATTATATATAATAATCATAATGATAAAAATAACAATAATAATTAGCATAATAATTATTATTTATAATAATAATTATTATTTTTATATCATTATAATTATATAATTATTATTATATTATTAGCATAAAAATTATTATAACTGTAATGATAATAATAATAATTATCATTCAGTCCATTTATAATGAAATAAAGGCCAGAAGTAATCAAATCCCAAAAGTCGAAAGAACGACAAAATCTAGCGTATTTTGAGAGAAAAGTCGAAAAAAACCTTTTCGCTTTTTAATGGTAATTATGGTAATTTTAAGATTAATTCAGGTAATTATGATGATTTCCATGATAAATCCTTTATTGTTGACAATTATGATGATAATTATGATGATAATGACAATGATATTGACAATAATAATGATGATAATGATAAAGACATAATTATAATGATAATCTTGATAATTACTGCAATAATAGAAATAATTAACTCTATTTCAATAATTTTCATACTAATAATGGCAAATGATAGAAATGATAACATCATGATCAGTCATTATAATGATTATTATTGTCATTATCACTATTTCTATTATCATTATATAAATAGTTATAATGATAATTACTATAATTATAATAATCATAAAAATGATGACAGTAATGATAATAATGATAATAATTATCATTCAGTCCATTTATAATGAAATAAAGGCCAGAAGTAATAAAATCCCATAAGTCGAAAAATGGCAAAATCTAGCGTAATTCAGCCTTTTGAGAGAAACGTCGAAAAAAAACCTTTTCGGTTTTTAATGGTAATTATGAGGCTTATAACATTAAATCAGGTAATTATGATGATTTCCATGATAATTCCTTTGTTATTGACAATAATGATGATAAATATGATGATAATGACAATGATAATGACAATAATAATGACAATAATGATTAGATCATAATTATAATGATAATCTTGATAATTACTGCAATAATAGCAATAATTAACTCTATTATAATAATTATCATACTAATAATGGCAATAAAAATAATAATAACATCATTATCATTGTCATTATAATTATCATTATTGCTATTATCATTATATAAACAGTTATAATGAAAAAAATAGCAATAATAATTAGCATAATAACTATTATAACTGCAATAATGATGATAATAATAATGGTAATCATGAAGATAATGACTATAATGATAATAATAATAAAAATGATGTCAGTAATGATAATAATGATAATAATTATCATTCAGTCCATTTATAATGAAATAAAGGCCAGAAGTAATAAAATCCCAAAAGTCGAAAAAACGATAAAATCTAGCGTATTACATTCTTCTGAGAGAAACAACGAAAAAAACCTTTTCGCTTTCTAATGGTAATTATGAGGATTTTAACATTAAATCTGGTAATTATGATGTTTTCCATGATAATTCCTTTATTATTGACAATAATGATAATTATGATGATAGTGACAATGATAATGACAATAATAATGATAATAATGATAAAATCATAATTATAATGATCTTCATAATTACTGCAATAATAGCAATAATTACCTCTATTCCAATAATTTTCATACCAATAATAGCAATAGAAATAATATAATAGAAATAATATAATATAATATAATGATAATAATCATAAAAATTATGAAAGTAATGATAATAATGATGATAATAATTCTCATTCAGTCCATTTATAATGGACCAGAAGTAATAACATCCCAAAATCGAAAAAACGGCAAAATCTAGCACATTACTGCCTTTATAGAGAAACATTGAACAAAAACCTTTTCGCTTTTAATGATAATTATAGGGATTTTAACATCAGATCATGTAATTATGATGATTTCCATGATAATTCCTTTTTTATTGACAATAATGATAATTATGATGATAATGACAATGATGACAATAATAATGATAATAATGATAAAATAATTATTATAATGATAATCTCGATAATTACTGCAATAGTAGCAATAATTAACTCTATTCCAATAATTTACATACTAATAATGGCAATAGAAATAATATCATTATTATTGTTATTATAATTATTATTATTGTCATTATTTTTTCTAAGATTATCATTATTGCTGTTATTATTATATAAATAGTTATAATGATAAAATTGGCAAGAATAATTAGCATAATAATTATTATAACTGCAATAATGATGATAATAATAATGATAATCATGATGATAATGACTATAATGATAATAATCATAAAAATGACAGTAATGATAATAGTGATGATAATTATCATTCAATCCATTTTTAATGAAATAAAGGCTAGAAGTAATGGCATCCCAAAAGTCGAAAAAACGGCAAAATCTAGCGCATTACTGCCTTTTGAGAGAAACGTCGAAAAAAAATCTTTTCGCTTTTTAATGGTAATTATGAGGATTTTAACATTAATTCAGGTAATTATGATGATTTCCATGATAATTTCTTTATTATTGACAATAATGATGATAATTATGATGATGATGACAATGATAATGAAAATAATAATGATAATAATGATAAAGTAATAATTATAATGAGAATCTTGATAATTACTGCAATAATAGCAATAATTAACTCTATTCCCATTATTTTTATACTATAGATGGCAATGGAAATAACAATATCATTATCATTGTCATTATAATTATTATTATTGTCATTATTATTTCTAGAATTATAGTTATTGCTATTATCATTACATAAATAGCTATTATCATGAAAATAGCATTAATAATTAGCATAATAATTATTATAACTGCAATAAAGAAGATAATAATGATAATCATGATGAAAATGACTATAATGATAATAATCATAGAATTGATGACAGTAATGATAATAATGATAATTATCATTGAGTCTACTTATAATGAAATAAACGCCAAAAGTAATAATATCCCAAAAGTCGAAAAAACGGTAAAATCTAGCGTATTACAGCCTTTTGAGAGAAAAGTCGAAAAAAAAACTTTTCGCTCTATATTGGTAATTATGAGGATTTTAACATTAAATCAGGTAATTATGTTGATTTTCATGATGATTCCTTTATTATTGACAATAATGATAATTATGATGATAATGACAATGATAATGACAATAATAATGATAATCATAAAATCATAATTATAATGATGATCTTCATAATTACTGCAATAATAACAATAATTATCTTTATTCCAATAATTTTCATACCAATAATGCCAAAAGAAATGAGATAATTGTCTTTATAATTACTATTATCGTAATTATTATTTCTAAGATTATCATTATTGCTTTTATCATTATATAAATACTTAGAATGATAAAAATAGCAATAATAATTAGCATGATAATTATCATAACTGCAATAATGATGGTAATAATAATGATAATGATGATGATAATGACTATAATGATATCAATCATAAAAATTATGAAATTAATGATAATAATGATAATAATTATCATTCAGTCCATTTATAATGAAATAAAGGCCAGAAGTAATAAAATCCCATAAATAAAAAAAAACGGCAAAATCTAGCGTATTACAGTATTCTAAGAGAAACGTCGAAAAAATTTTTCGCTTTTTAATGGTAATTATGAGGATTTTAACATTAATTCAGGTAATTATGATGATTTCCATGATAATTCCTTTATTATTGACAATAATGATAATTAGGGTGACAATGAAAATGATAATGACAATAATAATGATAATAATGATAAAATCATAATTATAATGATAATCTTGATATATACTGAAATAATAGCAATAATTAACTCATTTTCATACTAATAATGGGAATAGAAATAACAATATCATTATCATTGTCATTATAACTATTATTAGTCATTATTATTTCTCAGATTATCATTATTGCTATCATCATTATATAAATAGTTATAATGATAAAAATAGCAATAACAATTAGCATAATAATTATTATAACTGCAATAATGATGATAATAATAATGATAATTATGATGATA
>NC_091562.1:20877182-20893677 GCF_042767895.1 Penaeus vannamei
TGGTAATTATGATGATTTCCATGATAATTCCTTTATTATTGACAATAATGATGATAATTGTGATGATAATGACAATGATAATGACAATAATAATGATAATAATAAAATCATAATTATAATGATAATCTTGATAATTACTGCAATAATAGCAATAATTAACTCTATTCTAATAATTTTCATACTAACAATGGCAATAGAAATAATAATGACATCATTATCATTGTCATTATAATTATTATTGTCATTATTATTTCTAAGATTATAATTATTGCTATTATCATTATATAAATAGTTATAATGATAAGAATAGCAATAATAATTAGCATAATAATTATTATAACTGCAATAATGATGATAATAATAATGATAATCATGATGAAAATGACTATAATGATAATAATCATAAAAATGATGACAGTATGAAAATAATTATCATTCAGTCCATTTATAATGAAATATAGGTCAGAAGTAATACAATCCCAAAAGTCGAAAAATCGGCAAAATCTAGCGTATTTCAGCCTTTTGAGAGAAACGTCGAAAAAAAAACTTTCGCTTTTTAATGGTAATTATGAAGATTTTAACATTAATTCAGGTAATTATGATGATTTCCATGATAATTCCTTTATTATTGACAATAATGATGATAATTATAAAATCATAATTATAATAATAATCTTGATAATTACTGCAATAATAGCAATAATTAACTGTATTCCATTAATTTTCATACTAATAATGGCAATAGAAATAATGTCATTATCACTGTCATTATAATTATTATTGTCATTATTATTTCTAAGATTATCATTATTTCTATCGTCATTATATAAATAGTTATAAGGATAAAAATAGCAATAATAATTAGCATAATTATTATAACTGCAATAATGATGGTAATAATAATGATAATCATGATGATAATGACTATAATGATAATCATAAAAATGATGACAGTAATGATAATAATGATGATAATAATTATCATTCAGTCCATTTATAATGAAATAAAGGCCAGAAGTAATAAAATCCCAAAAGTCGAAAAAAGGCAAAATCTAGCGTATTACAGCCTATTGAGAGAAATGTTGAAAAAAAGCCTTTTCGCTTTTTAATGGTAATTATGAGGATTTTAACATTAATTCAGGTAATTATGATGATTTCCATGATAATACCTTTATTATTGACAATAATAATGATAATTATGAAAGATTTAATAATGCAATACCGCATTTTTATCATGAACATTATAACCTCTCCGGTCGGGATTCGATCCCTCGCCGCCAATGCACGTGAATGCAAGACGGCCGCTCTGCCACTCGTACAACGACCCACTCAAAAGGAGTGAGCAACTAGGCGCTTACTAGCAACCAAAGACATTACATACGTACTCATACATGAGTAAGGATAGCGATGTTTCACTCTCACTCCCCGTGGGCACTCGTTATTTGTAGAATGCACCTCAGGTTATTTGATTTGTGATTCGTCCTGCTCTGTCCATAAATACCGAGTGCCCACGGGGAGTGAGCTTGAAACTTCGCTATCCTTACTAATGTATGAGTAGGTAGGTAATGTCTATAGTTGCTAGTAAGCGCCTAGTTGCTCACTCCTTTTGAGTGGGTCGTTGTACGAGTGGTAGAGCGGCTGTGTTGCATTCACGTGCATTGGCGGCGAGGGATCGAATCCCGATCGGAGAGGTTATAATGTTCATGATAAAAATACGGTATTGCATTATTCCATCTTTCATAGAGTGCACCTCAGGTTATCTGATTTGTGATTTGTCCTGTTCTGCCCATAAATACCGAGTGCCCACGGGGTGTGAGTGTGAAACTTCGCTATCCTTACTCATGTATGGGTAGGTAGGTAATGTCTATGGATGCTAGTAAGCGCCTAGTTGCTCACTCCTTATGAGTGGGTCGTTGTACGAGTGGTAGAGTGGCCGTTTTGCATTCACGTGCATTGGCGGCGAGGGATCGAATCCCGATCGGAGAGGTTATAATGTTCATGATGATTATGATGATAATGACATTGATAACGACAATAATAATGATAATAATGATAGAATCATAATTATAAAGATAATTTTGATAATTACTGCAATAATAGCAATAATTAACTATATTCCAATATTTTTCATACTAATAATGCCAATAGAAATAATAACATCATTATCATTGTCATAACAAGTATTATTATTGTCATTATTATATATAACATTATCATTACTGCTATTATCATTATATAAATAGTTATAATGATAAAAATAGCAATAATGATTAGCAAAATAATTATTATAACTGCAATAATGATGATAATGATAATCATGATGATAATGACTATAATGATATTATCATAAAAAACATGACAGTAATGATAATAATGATAATAATTATCATTCACTCCATCTATAATGAAATAAAGGCCAGAAGTAATTAAATCCCAAAAGTCGAAAAAACGGCAAAATCTAGCGTATGCTAGAGATACCATTTGAGAGAAACGTCAAAAAAAAAACCTTTTCGCTTTTTTAATGGTAATTATGAGGATTTTAACATTAATACAGGTAATTATGATGATTTCCATGATAATTCCTTTATTATTAACAATAATGATGATAATTATGATGATAATGACAATGATAATGACAATAATAAGGATAATAATGATAATAATGCCATAATTATAATGATAATCTTCATAATTACTGCAATAATAGCAATGATTAACTCTATTCCAATAATTTTCATACTAATAATGGCAATAGAAATAATAATATCATTATCATTATAATTATTATTATTGTCATTATTATTTCTAAGATTATCATTATTGCTATTTTCAATAATAATTAGCATAATAATTATACTAACAGCAATAATGATGATATTAATGATGATAATCATGATGATAATGACTACAATGATAATAATCCTAAAAATGATGACAGTATGATAATAATTATCATTCAGTCCATTTATAATGAAATAAAGGCCAGAAGTAATTAAATCACAAAAGTCGAAAAAACTGCAGAATCTGGCGTCTTACAGCCTTTTGAGAGAAACGTCGAAAAAAAACCTTTTCACTTTATAATGGTAATTATGAGGATTTTAACATTAGTTCAGGTAATTATGATGATTTCCATGATAATTCCTCTATTATTGACAATAATGATGATAATTATGAGGATAAAGACAATGATAATGACAATACTAATGATAATAATGATAAAATCATAATCATAATGATAATCTTGATAATAACTGCAATAATAGTAATAATTAACTCTATTCCAATAATTTTCATACTAATAATGGCAATAGAAATAATGATAACATCATTATCATTGTCATTATAATTATTATTATTGTCATTATTATTTCTAAGGTTATCATTATTGCTATTATTATATAAGTAGTTATAATGATAAAAATAGCAATAATGGTTAGCATACTAATTATTACAACTGCAATAATGATGATAATAATAATGATAATCATGATGATAATGACTATAATGATAATAATCATAAAAATGATGACAGTAATGATAATGATGATAATAATTATCAGTCAGTCCATTTATAATGAAATAAAGGCCAGAAGTAATTAAATCCCAAACGTCGAAAAAAAAAATTCGCTTTTTAATGGTAATTATGAGGATTTTAACATTAATTCAGGTAATTATGAGGATTTCCATGATAATTCCTTTATTATTGACAATAAAGATAATTATGATGATGACAATGCTAATGACAATAATAATGATAATAATGATAAAATCATCATTATAATGATAATATTGATAATTACTGCAATAATAGCAATAATTAACTCTATTTCAATAATTTTCATACTAATAATGGCAATAGAAACAATGATTATTATCATTATCATTGTCATTATAATAATTATTATTGTCATTATTATTTCTAAGATTATCATTAATGCTATTTTCATTATATAAATAGTTATAATGATAAAAATAGCAATAATAATTAGCATAATAATTATTGTAACTGCAATAATGATGATAATAATAAGGATAATCATGATGATAATGACTATAAAGATAATCACAAAAATGATGACAGTAATGATAATAATGATTATAATAATTATCATTCAGTCCATTTATAATGAAATAAGGGCCAGAAGTAATAAAATCCCAAAAGTCGAAAAAAAATGGCAAAATCTAGCGTATTACAGCCTTTTGAGGGGAACATAGTTAAAACCCACTTTTCGTTTTTTAATGGTAATTATTAGTATTTTAACATTAATTCAGGTAATTATGATTTCCATGATTATCATCATTAGTGTAAATAATGATGATAATTATGATGATAATGACAATGATAATAACAATAATAATGATAATGATAAAATCATAATTATAATGATAATCTTGATAATTACTGCAATAATAGCAATGATTAACTCTATTCCAATAATTTTCATACTAACAATGGCAATAGAAATAATAACATCATTCTCATTATTATGATTATTATTATTGTCATTATTATTTCTAAGATTATCGTTATTGCTATTATCATTATATAAATAGTTATAATGATAAAAATAGCAATAATAATTAGCATAATAATTATAATAACTGCAGTAATGAAGATAACGATAATGATAATCATGATGACAATGACAATGAAAATGATGACAGTAATGATACTATGGATGATAATAATTATCATTCAGTCCATTTATAATGAAATAAAGGCCAGAAGTAATAAAACCCCAAAAGTCGAAAAAATGGCAAAATCTAGGGTATTACAGCCTTTTGAGAGAAACTTCGAAAAAAACTTTTCGCTTTTTAATGGTAATTATGAGGATTTTAACAATAATTAATGTAATTTTGATGATTTCCATGATAATTCCTTTATTATTGATAATAATGATGATAATTATGATGATAATGACAGTGATAATGACAATAATAATGATAATAATAAAAGATTAATTATAATGTTAATCTTGATAATTACTGCAATAATAGCAATAATTAACTCTATTCCAATAATTTTCATAATAATAATGGCAATATGAATAATAATAAAATCATTATCATTGTCATTATATTTATTATTATTGTCATTATTATTTATAAGATTATCATTATTGCTATTTTCATTATATAAATAGTTATAATGATAAAAAAACAGCAATAATAATTAGCATGATAGTTATTATAACTGCAATAATGATGATAATAATGATAATCATGATGATAATGATCATATATATGATGACAGGAATGATAATAATGATGATTATAATTATCATTCAGTCCATTTATAATGAAATAAAGGCCAGAAGAAATAAAATTCCAAAAATCGAAAAAAACGGCAAAATCTAGCGTATTACAGCCTTTTCAAAGAAACTTCGAAGAAAAAAAATTTCACTATATAATGGTAATTATGAGGATTTTAACATTAATTCAGGTAATTATGATGATTTCCATGATAATTCCTTTATTATTGACAATAATGATGATAATTATGATGATAACAATGATAATGACAATAATTATGATAATAATGATAAAGTCATAATTATAATGATAATCCTGATAATTACTTCAATAATAGCAATAATTAAATCTATTTCAATAATTTTCATACTAATAATGGCAATAGAAATAGTAACATCATCATCATTGTCATTATAATAATTATTGTCATTATTATTTCTAAGATTATCATTATTGCTAATATCATTATAAAAACAGTTATATTGATAAAAATTGCAAAAATATTTAGCATAATAATTATTATAACTGCAATAATGATAATAATAATAATGATAATGATGATGATAATGACTATTATGATAATAATAATAAAAAGGATGACAGTAATGATAATAATTTTAATTATTATTCAGTCCATTTATAATGAAATAAAGGCCAGAAGTAATAAAATCCCAAAGTCGAAAAAAAAAATGAAAAATCTAGCGTATTACAGCCTTTTGAGAGAAACGTCAAGAAAAAAAAACCTTTTCACTTTTTAATGGTAATTATGAGGATTTTAACATTAATTCAGGTAATTATCATGCTTTCCATAATAATGATGATAGTTATGATGATAATGGCAATGATAATGACAATAATAACGATAATAATTATAAAATCACAATTATAATGATAATCTTGATAATTACTGCAATAGTAGCAATAATTAAATCTATTTCAATAATTTTCACACTAATAATGGCAATAGAAATAATAATAACATCATCATTGTCATTATAATCATTACTATTGTCATTGTTATTTCTAAGATTATCATTATTGCTATTATCATTATATAAATAGTTATAATGATAAAAATAGTAATAAAAATTAGCATAATAATTATATAATAATTATAATAATCATTAGTTATAATGATACAAATAGCAATAATAATTAGCATAAAAATTATTATAACTGCAATAATGATGATAATAATAATGATAATCATGATGATAATGACTTTAATGATAAAAATCATAATGATGACAGTAATGATAATGATGATAATAATTATCATTCAGTCCATTTATAATGAAATAGAGGCCAGAAGTAATAAAATCCCAAAAGTCGAAAAACCGGTAAAATCCAGCGTATTACAGCCTTTTTCGCTTTTTAATGGTAATTATGAGGATTTTGACATTAATTCAGGTAATTATGATGATTTCCATGATAATTCCCTTCTTATTGACAATAATAATGATCATTATGATGATAATGACAATGATACTAACAATAATGATAAAATCATAATTATAAGGATAATCTTGATAATTACTGCAATGATAACAATAATTAACTCTATTCCAATAATTTTCACACTAATAATGTCAACAGAAATAATATCATTGCCATTATAATTATTATTGTCATTATTATTTCTAAGATTATCAATATTGCTATTATCATTATATATATAGTTATAATGATACAAATAGCAATAATAATTAGCATGATAATTATTATAACTGCAATAATGATAATAATAATGATAATCATGATGATAATGACTATAATGATAATTATCATAAAAATGATGACAGTAATGATAATAATGATGATAATGACTATAATGATAATTATCATAAAAATGATGACAGTAATGATAATAATGATGATAATAATTATCATTCAGTTCTGTTATAATGAAATAAAGTCCAGAAGTAATAATCCCCAAAGTCGAAAAAACGGCAAAATCTAGCGTATTACAGCCTTTTCAGAGAAAGGTCGAAAAAAACCTTTCCGCTTTTTAATGGTAATTATGAGGATTTTAACATTAATCCAGGTAATGATGATGATTTCCATGATAATTCCATTATTATTGACAATAATTATGATCATTATGTGAATAATGACAATGATAATGACAATAATTATGATAATAATGATAAAATCATAATTATAATGATAATCTTGATAATTACTGCAATATTTAACTCAATTCCATTAAATATAATACTAATAATGACAATAGAAATTAAAATAACATCATTATCATTGTCATTATAATTATTATTATTGTCTTCATAATTTCTAAAATTATCATTATTGCTATTATCATTATATATATAGTTATAATGATAGAAATAGCAATAATAATTAGCATGATAATTATTGTAACAGCATTAATGAGACAATAATAATGATAATCATGATGATAATGACTATAATGATAATCATAAAAATGATGACAGTAATGATAATAATGATAATAATTATCATTCAGTCAATTTATAATGATATGAAGGCCAGAAGTAATAAAATCCCATAAGTCGAAAAACGGCAAAATCTAGCGTATTGCAATATTTTGAGAGAAGCGTCGCATAAAATCTTTTCACTTTTTAATGGCAATTATAAGGATTTTAACATTAATTCAGGTAATTACGATGATTTCCATGATAATTCCTTTATTAATGAAAAAAATGATGATAATTATGATGATAATGACAATGATAATGACAATAATGATAAAATCATTATCATAAAGATAATCTTGATAATTACTGCAATAATAGCAATAATAAACTCTATTCCAATAATTTTCATACTAATAATGGCAATAGAAATAATAATATCATTATCATTGTCATTATAATTACTATTATTGTCATTATTATTTCTAAGATTTTCATTATTGCTATTCTCATTATATAAATAGTTAAAATGATAAAAAAAAAACAAAAACACGTAGCATAATAATTATGATAACTGCAATAATGATGATAATAATAATGATAATCACGAAGATAATAATAATGATAATCATGATGATGACTATAATGATAATAATCATCAAAATGACAGTAATGATAATAATGATGATAATAATTATCATTCAGTCCATTTATAATGAAATGAAGGCCAGAATTAATATAATCCCAAAAGTCGAAAAAACGGCAAAATCTAGCGTATTACAACCTTTTCAAAGAAACATCGAAAAAATCATTTCGCTTTTTAATGTTAATTATGGGGATGTTGAAATTAATTCAGGTAATTATGATTATTAACTTGATAATTCCTTTATTATTGACAATACTGATGATAATGACAATGATAATGACAATAATAATGATAATGATAAAATCATAATTATAATGATAATCTTGATAATTACTTCAATATTAGCAATAATTAACTCTATTCCAATAATTTTCATGCTAATAATGGCAATAGAAATAATAATAACGTCATTATCAGTCATTATAATAATTAATATCATTGTCATTATAATAATTAATATTGTCATTATTATTTCTAAGATTATCAGTATTACTATTATCATTATATAAATAGTCATAATGATAAAAATAGCAATAATAATTACCATAATAATTATTATAACTACAATAATGATAATAATAATGATACTCATGATGACGACTATAATGATAATAATCATAAAAATGATGACAGTTATGATAATAATGATTAAGATATTTATCATTCAGTCCATTTATTATGAAATAAAGGCCAGAAGTAATAAAATCCCAAAAGTCGAAAAAAAAGTAATGACAAAATCTAGCGTATTCTAGAATTTTGAGAGAAACGTCGAAAAAACTTTTAGCTTTTTAATGGTAATTATGAGGATTTTAACATTAATTCAGGTAATTATGATGATTTCCATGATAATTCCTTTATTATTATCAATAATGATGATAATTATGACGATAATGACAATAATGATAATAATGATATCATAATTATAATGATAATCTTGATAATTACCGCAATAATAGCAATAATTAACTGCATTCCAATAATTTTCATACTAATAATGGCAATAGAAATAATAACATCATTATCATTGCCATTATTATTATTATCATTGTCATTTTTATTTCTAAGATTATCATTATTGCTATTATCATTATATATATAGTTATAATGATAAAAATGGCAATAATAATTAGCATGATAATTATTATCATTGCAATAATGATGATGATAATAATGATAATCATGATGATAATTACTATAATGATTATCATGAAAACGATGACAGTAATGATAATAATGATGATAATAATTATAATTCAGTCCCTTTATAATGAAATAAAGGCCAGAAGTAATACAATCCCAAAAGTCGAAAAAAAGGTAAATCTAGTGCATTACAGCATTTTGAGAGAAAGTTCGAAAAAAAAACTTTTCGCTTTTTAATGGCAATTGCGAGGATTTTAACATTAATTCAGGTGATTATGATGATTTCCATGATAATTCCTTTATTATTGAATATAATGATGATCCTTATGATGATAATGACAATGATGATATCAATAATAATGATGATAATTATAAAATCATAATCATATTGATAATCTTGATAATTACTGCAATAATAACAATAATTAACTCTATTCCAATAGATTTCATACTAATAATGGCAATAGAAATAATGATAACATCATTATCATTGTCATTATAATTATTATTATTGTCATTATTATTTCTAAGATTATCATTATTGCTATTATCATTATATAAATAGTTATTATGATAAAAATAGCAATAATAATTAGCATACTAATTATTATAACTGCAATAATGATGATAATGATAATGATGATGATAATGACTATAATGATAATAATCATAAAAATCATGGCAGTATTATAATAATTATCATTCAGTCCTTTTATAATGAAATAAAGGCCAGAAGTAATAATATCACTTTTGAGAGAAACGTCGAAAAAACCCTTTTCGGTTTTTAATGGTAATTATGAGGATTTTAACATTAATTCACGTAATTATGATGATTTCCATGATAATTCCTTTATTATTGACAATAATGATGATAATTATGATGATAATGACAATAATAATGATAATAATGATAAAATAATAATTATAATGATAATCTTGGTAATAACTGCAATAATAGCAATAATTAACTCTATTCCAATAATTTTCATACTAATAATGGTAATAGAAATAATAATATCATTATCATTGTCATTATAATTATCATTATTGTCATTATTATTTCTAAGAATATCATTATTGCTATTATCATTATATAAATAGATATAATAAAAATAGCAATAATAATTAGCATGGTAATTATTATAACTGCAATAATGATGATAATAATGATAATTGTAGCGGGGCGTAGACCCAGTAGACTTTAAGTTGTCTGGTTGAGTCCGGCCTCAACCGAGAATATGGAGTTTTTGCTCAAGGGAAAGATTCGTCTGCAGTGAACAGATGTAAGGTTCCAGGCCTACGGCACGCTGCCACCACCCTATTAGTAGGTTCGGGAACCGTGTATGTCGTGTAAGTGGGTGTGGGTGTTGTATCAGAGAAGGGTGGAAAGAAAGTACAGAATGTGTGTGCTGAATGTCGGATGTGTAAGTGTGTAGATGTGAAAAGGGAGATAGCGTAGGCTGAGCGTCTGCGTGGACGTGTTTGGAAGAAAAAAGCAAGATCATAGGATTCTTCTTCTTCCCTTCGGTTTGAGCATCCACCTGCTGGGAGCGGGAACCCCGGTATAGCAAAAATTAATCTGTTCTTTGAATATCGGCTTAATATTCTCTGATTTGACTAGCCTTTTTACAGCCTTTCAAGGGTTGCGAGATATCAGAGCAACCAGCAATGTGCTGTTTAGGAGACCCGAGTCCGAGAAAGATTTAGGCATCTAACCTTGGTCAGATCCAGAACTTTAGTGGCGGTAAATAAGAGCAATTTATGTCCTGACTGGAATTGAGTAAAAGCTCTAAGATGGTATGATATTTATTTTAGGAGCAAGTTGCACTCATTAGGGTTACAGGCATTTTCAGTCATGGAAAGGTAGACAAAGGTGTGTGCATCACCGATTTATCACATCGGAGGTGATGCACGAGAAATTAACACCAGATAAAACTTACCACGAAATATAAAAATGTCTTCCCTAAATTGGCGTCCCAACTCCAGAAGTACTGTTATTAGGGGGTCAGCATAAAAACATCCAAGTCCCTAAATTACGTTAAATTGTTAACATCTAACCCAAATGGATGTTAACTGTTAAACCAAAGCTAATGCTGACGGATACCTAGTAAGAGTACTTGTGTGCAAAAGAATTAAGAAATAAATTAATAAGAAGGCTGAAAAAGTCAAGGAAGGGACTATTCACGAAGACTGGCTGAACACCCACAAGGTCAGACAGGAATCAGCCGAAACAACAAAACGATAACAACAACAAAAATCACGTATCATGTGATAAGGGCTCTTTATCAGGAGATACGGATCACCAAAGTCTGCCTGATCACCCACAAGGTCAGGCAGAAATCAACAGAAACATATATCAAACAAAATATGTAAAAGGATCCTGATAACGATCTTTATCCCCGGAGGTACGGATCCTCAAGCAGGGACGAAAGGAAACATTAACATTAACTTAAAAAAATATATATATATATGTACAGGAGGTATGACTCCTCAAGTACGAACGAAATACAACGAAGTATTAACTTAAATCTTAAAAAGGGAGTCACACTGGAGGTGTAATCACAAAGGTGTAATCACGCGATCAAGTAGAAATCAACAAACACGCATTAAGCGAAACAAAACAATTAACGATAAAGTACGTAATGGTACTTAAAAAGATCTTTATTCCAGGAGGTACGGATCCTCAGGCAGGAATGAAAGAAACTAAGTGATAACTTAGTTGTTAAATTGAATACACTGGAGGTACGGATCCTCAAGCAGTGTTCCTCTATATCACTTGGTCCTAATGCTCTCAAACACTTGGAAATACACAAAAGTACTGTTATGGGGCTTCACGAAAGAGTGCACCCTGCAGATAATAATGCAGCATGTCACGCTAAAGTCCAAAAGAGACCAGTCGTCTCCTACACACAACCATCAACCACTTAGCTTGAGGAGATACGTAATGCGAGGTAAATCCTATGTTGAAGTAAATCCAAGGGTAAAGTAAATAAATCCAAGCGAGAGCACAACACAGGTAAAAAAATTCCACCGCGAAGGACCAAAGTGCGAGACAGAGGTCAGGACCGAAGTTATCTTCCTTCCCCCTACCACGAGTACATATACCCCGAAAGAAACCCCCAGGCCCAGCCCCAGGCATGGCGCGAAAGAGGAATATAGGCAAAAGAAGTGCCTGAACACCAAGCCGATAGTTCGACAATCCAAACAACCGAGACGAAAGAGGGAAGGGGAAAAACAAAAAAGAAGGGTAACGACCGTCACCTCCTTCGGTGGTTATCGCGAGAATTTGGAGACGTCGACAAGAGGAAAGAACATTAGAAAAAGTAAATACAGGAAAGGATACGGAGAAAATCCGATGATAAATAGTTGTGGTAAGAACTGTGCATTTCGGCCATAACATATATACAATAATTGGGTTTAAAAAATAAATAAATGTTTTAGCTTGGCGACTTCAACTGGAGATGACATCATCCTTAGAGTCGGGACGTACGCAGGCGTACACTACAATAATCATGATTATAATGACTATAATGATGATAATCATAAAAATGATGACAGTAATGATAACAATAATGATAATTATTATACAGTCCATTTATAATGAAATAAACGCCAGGAGTAATAAAATCCCAGAAGTCGAAAAAAAAACGGCAAAATCTAGCGTATTACCGCCTTTTGAGAGAAACGTCAAAATAAAACCTTTTCGGTTTTGAATGGTAATTATGAGGATTTTAAAATTAATTCATGTAATTATGATGATTTCCATGATAATTCCTATATTATTGATAATAATAAAAATTATGATGATAATGATAATGACAATAATATTGATAATAATGAGAAAATCATAATTATAATGACAATCTTGATAATTAATGCAATAATAGCAATAATTAACTATACCAATAATTTTCATATTATTAATGGTAATAGAAATAATAATATCATTATCATTGTCATTATAATTATTATTATTGTCATTATTATTTCTAAGATTATCATTATTGCTATTATCATTATATAAATAGTCATAATGATAAAGATAGCAATAATAATTAGCACAATAATTATTATAATTGCAGTAATGATAATAATAATAATGATAATCATGACATTATGACTATAATGATAATAATCATAAAAATGATGACTAATGATTATAATGATGATAATAATTATGATTCAGTCCATTCATAATGGACTAAAGGCCAAAAGTAATAAAATCCCAAAAGTTGAAAAAACGGCAAAATCTAGCGTATTACAGACTTTTGAGAGAAACGTAGTAAAAAAAAAAAAAAAAAAAAAAAAACCTTTGCGCTTTTAAATGGTAATTATGATGATTTCCATGATAATTCCTTCATTATTGACAATAATGATGATAATGACAATAATAATGATAAAATCATAATTATAATGCTAATCTTGATAATCACTGCAATAATACCAATAATTAACTCTATTCCAATAATTTTCATACTATTAATGGCAATAGAAATAATAATATCATTATCATTGTCATTATAATTATTATTATTGTCATTATTATTTCTAAAATTATCATTATTCCTATTATCATTATATAAATAGTTATAATGATAGAAATAACAATAATTAGCATAATGATTATTATAACTGCAATAATGATGGTAATAATAATAATAATCATGATGATAATGACTATAATGATAATAAACATCAAAATGATGTCAGTAATGATAATGATGATACTAATTATCATTCAGTCCATTTATAATGAAATAAAGTAATACAATACCAAAAGTCGAAATAACTGAAAATTAATGCCTTTTCAGATAAACGTCGAAAAAAAATCCTTTTCGCTTTTTAATGGTAATTATGAGGATTTTGACATTAATCCAAGAAATTATTAGGATTTCCATGATAATTGCTTTATTATTGACAATAATGATAATAATTATGATGATAATGTCAATGATAATGACAATTCTAGCGCATTACAGCCTTTTGAGAGAAACGTCGAAAAAAACCCTTTTCGCTTTTTAATGGTAATTATGAGGATTTTAACATTAATTCAGGTAATTATGATGATTTCCATGACAATTCCTTTATTATTGACAATAATGATGTTCATTTTGATGATAATGATAATGCCTATAATAATAATAAAATCATAATTATAATGATAATCTTGAAAATTACTGCAATAATAGCAATAATTAACTCTATTCCAATAATTTTCATACTAATAATGGCAAAAGAAATAATAATAACATCATTATCATTGTCATTATAATCATTAATATTTTAATTATTATTTCTAAGATTATCATTATTGCTATTATCATTATACAAATAGTTATAATGATAAAAATAGCAATAATAATTAGCATAATAATAATTATAACTGTAATAATGATGATAATAATAATGATAATCAGTATGATAATGACTATAATGATAATAATCATCAAAATGATGATAGTAATGATAATGATAATAATTATCATTCAATCCATTTATAATGAAATAAAGGCCAGAAGTAATAAAATCCCAAAAGTCGAAAAAACGGCAAAATCTAGCGTATTTTATCCTTTTGAGAGAAACGTCGAAAAAAACCCTTTTCGCTTTTTAATGATAATTATGAGGATTTTAACATTAATTCAGGTAATTATGATGATTTCCATGATAATTCCTTTATTATTGACAATAATGGTGATGATTATGATGATAATGACAATGATAATGACAATAATAATGATAAGAATAAAATCATAATTATAATGATAATCTTGATAATTACTGAAATAATAGCAATAATTAACTCTATTCCATTAATTTACATACTAACAATGCAATAGAAATAATAACATCATTATCATTGTCATTATTATTTCCAAGATTATCATTATTGCTATTACCATTTTATAGATAGTTATAATGATAAAAATAGCAATAATAATTAGCATAACAATTATTATAACGGCAATAATGATGATAATAACAATGATAATGATGATGAGAACGACTATAATGATAATATTCATAAAAATGATGGCAGTAATGGTAATAATGATAATAATTATCATTCAGTCCATTTATAATGAAATAAAGGCTAGAAGTAATAAAATCCTAAAAGTCGAAAAAAACGGCAATATTACAGAAAAAAAATCTTTACGCTTTTTAATGGTAATTATGAGGATTTTAACATTGATAATTGCTGCAATAATAGCAATTATTAACTCTATTCCAATAATTTTCATAATAATAATTGCATTAGGAATAATAATAACATCATTATCATTGTCAGTATAATTATTATTATTGTCAAGATTATCATTATTGCTATTATCATTATATAAATAGTTATAATGATAAAAATAGCAATAATAATTGGCATAATAATAATTATAACTGCAATGATGATGATAATAATGATAATCATTATGATAATGACGATAATGATAATAATCATAAAAATGATGACAGTAATGATATTAATGATGATAATAATTATCATTCAGTCCATTTCTAATGAAATAAAGGCCAGAAGTAATAAAATCCCAAAAGTCGAAAAAACGGAAAAATCTAGCGTATTACAGCCTTCTTGGAGAAAAGTCGAAAAAAAAACTTTATGCTTTTCATTGGTAATTATGAGGATTTTAACATTAATTCAGGTAATTATGAGGATTTCCATGATAATTCCTGTATTATTGACAATAATGATGATAGTTATAATGATAATGACTGGTAATGACAATAATAATGATAATAATGATAAAATCATAATTATAACGATAATCTTGATAATTACTGCAATAATAGCAATAATTAACTCTATACCAATAATTTTCATACTAATAATGGCAATAGAAATAATAATAACATCATTATCATTGTCATTATAATTATTATTATTGTCATTATTATTTCTAAGTTTATTATTATTGCTATTATCATTATATACATAGTTATAATGATAAAATAGCAATAATAATTAGCATAATAAGTATTATAACTGCAATAATGATGATAATGATAATGATAATCATGATGATAATGAGTATAATGATAATAATCATAAAAA
>NC_091562.1:20943786-20946286 GCF_042767895.1 Penaeus vannamei
CAGTTCATCAGCTGATTCACTAAGGAGAACAATGTCGTCTGCAAATCTTAGGTTGTTTAGGTGTTCGTCTCCTATTTTGATACCCTTCCCTTCCCATTCTAGTCTCTTGAATATTTCCTCGAGGCAGGCTGTAAACAGCTTTGGTGAGATGGTGTCGCCCTGTCTAACGCCATTTTTAATTGGTATTTTATCGGTTTCTGTGTGGAGTTTGATGGTTGCTGTCCCATCTTTGTATATATCTTCCAATATATTACAATATACCTCCTCAACTCCCTGTTGTTGAATAGCACCTAATACTGCTGGTATTTGTACAGAGTCAAATGCCTTTTCATAATCGATGAATGCCATACACAGGGGTTTCCTATATTCGTTTACTTTTTCTCTTATTTGGGTGAGCGTGTGGATGTGATCTGTTGTTGAGAATCCGCTGCGGAAGCCTGCCTGTTCTCTAGGCTGGCTGGAATCCAGACTGTCAGAGATGCGAGCTGTAATGACTTTCGTGAACAGTTTGTAAGTAACCGAAAGGAGGCTTATGGGTCGGTAATTTTTTTAATCTTTTTTATCGCCTTTTTTGTGTAACAAGATAATTGTTGCATTTTTCCAGGCTTTCGGAGTTTTTCCGCTGAGAAGACATTTGTTAAAAAGATTGGCTAGTTTCACTGTTGCGATGTCTCCTGCATCTAATATGAGGTCTATACTAATTCCGTCTTCGCCTGGTGTTTTCCCTCTCTTCATGCCTTTAAGTGCTCTTTTTATTTCTTCTTTTGTTATATTAGGTACGTCGCTAGTTACCGCGTTTGCTTCTATTTGTGGCTGTTCGTTTGAGTTGTATAGATCCCTGTAAAAGTCTTCCACTACTTTGATGATTTCATTCTTGTTATGTGTTACTTCTCCGTCTGGTTTCTTAATTGCACACATTTGATTTCTCCCTATTCCTAGTCTTCTTTTAGCTGCTTTCATGCTGGTACCTGAAATCACTGCTTCATTTATTATTTGAGTATTGAATTTCCGTACATCTTCCCTCTTCTTTTTATTTATGGTCTTTGTTAGTTCAACCAATTCTATCTTGTCCCTATTTGACGATACTTTCATGTCTCTACGTTTTTGCATAAGCTGTTTAGTTTCTACCGAGAGCTTGCTGGAGCTTCGATTGTCGTTCTTTCCGCCTACTTCAAGTGCAGCTTCTTTTATTATGTCATTGAAATGTTTATTGATTTGGTCGATGTTGAGATCTTCGTCGCGGAGGAGTGAATATCTGTTTTGGATGTTTAGGCTAAATTCTGTTGCTCTGATCCTCAAGTTAGCCAAGTTTGGCTGTGGTTTACTCATTAGTTTGTTCCTTTCCCTTCTGAGATGTATTTTAATTTCGCCTCTCACCATTCTATGGTCGCTGCCTACATTTACTTTATCTATAACCTCTACATTTTTTATTATGTCGCGCCTATTTGAAATTATGAAGTCAATTTCGTTTTTGACGTCAGAAGGCGACTTCCATGTCCACTTCCGTTCTAGTCTTTTTTCGAAGAATGTATTCATGATACTGAGTGATCGAGCCTCCGCAAATTCGACTAGCATTTGTCCCCTCTCGTTCCTAGTGCCTATTCCATGGTTCCCTACTGCGGTTTCGCCCTCTGTCTTTTTACCTATTTTGGCATTAAAATCCCCCATAATTATTGTGAAATGGGATTTTGTTCTCTCGCTGGCTAAGTGAACATCTTCATAGAAGCTCTCTATTTCTTCATCACTGTAGCTGCAGGTTGGAGCATAGACTTGAATAATTTTTAAGTTGTACCTAGTGTTTAGTTTTATTGTTACAGAAGCCACTCTTTC
The DNA here is from genome assembly GCF_042767895.1 of Penaeus vannamei. Classification (NCBI taxonomy): domain Eukaryota; kingdom Metazoa; phylum Arthropoda; class Malacostraca; order Decapoda; family Penaeidae; genus Penaeus; species Penaeus vannamei. Next base: position 20,945,617 of record NC_091562.1, read on the forward strand.
GCTGACACTATAGAATTCTACAATGTTCTTTTATAAGCGTTTGTGTATTAAGAATCCTACCCCTAATTCCTGTTTGCTACCCAGAGGTTTTCCTCTCCAATAGAGCACGTGTCCCTCATTTAATAACTTCTGCTCTTCACCTAGTCTTCTAACTTCGCAGAGTCCTACTACATCCCATTTAATGGAAGAGAGTTCCTCTAGTAAAGCTAGTAAGTCGGATTCAGTTCTCATGGTCCTTATATTGTATGTGCAAAGGTTCATCAACGTGGGGCGGCCTGTCTTTACCCGGATATTTTTAGCACCCCCTGCTCCGGAGCGATCCTGATCGCCGCCGTAACCAGGGGCTCCTTCGCCTCCGGGGAATGAGGGCCATGGCTGGATGCGTTTGTTCATGGAGGTGGACAGCCGATTTACCTCCCATCTACTGGCTTAGGTGTATCTTGGTGGGAGGGGAGTAATTTAGCCGGAATGCCATTGATAAGTCCCCCCAGCAGGTTTGGTCCTACCTGGAGTGGACTTAGGAGCGGCAATGCACGGCCTGCTCACTACTCCCGTGAGCTGGGCTTAATTATCAGAAGTGCATATGTTTTATTCTATTTTATTTATTAACTTGATTTGTGCGTATGTGCACCTGATGCAGACATATTCATTCCCGCACATGCTCTAAGTA
>NC_091562.1:20951286-20958786 GCF_042767895.1 Penaeus vannamei
GTGGAGTTGGTTGGAGTGTTTTGTGAGACAAAGGTTTTCTTATGATGGGGGGAAGAGGAGACTTGTGTCTGAGGAATAACGGCAAAGGTAGGTGGAGGTGAATGTGCGGTAGGGGAAGAAGGGGGGAACGTTTAGTCTGTCTACATCGGGTAGTGCGGGGAGGGAGATGGGATGGTGTTGGGGCTGTAGTTAGGATTGGAGCTGTAGTTGAGATTGGAGTGTCTGGATTTAGAGTGGCAAAAGAATTTGACTGGGGGAGGTAGAATGTAGAAGCGGTATAGTAGGTATAGGGAAAGTGTAGGACCATCTTGGGGTGGAGGGGGAAGGGCAGAGCGAGCGACATTACTTGAGTAGGGAGTATAAGAGAAACCTTGTCAGCGTGCTTCCTGCCTGGCTTCACATAGAGTGAGACCATTTTTGTATCTGAGAGTTGCTACCTCATACTCGAACTTGTAAGTGGGACAGCCTCTATAAAATACATTATGGAGGCCGCCTGCAATTAGCACATGTGCGTGTTTGTGCAGGGCAGTTTGATCTGTTATGACCAGGTTCGGCACATATGGGGCATCGACCTGTGGAACGGCAGTGTTTGGCAGGATATCCAAATCGCCAACAGTTTTGACATCGGCAGGGGGGAGGTTGGTATGGTCGAACAGGGAGGGATTGTCCACCAATGTAGACACGGACGGCAAGGTCATGTGTACTGAAAGTAATTTGGCAATGTTGGTGTGTTTCTTTCGATGACCTCCAGGAGGAATGGTGTAGCAATGTACTAAGGTCCAAGGAAGGGGTGATCTCCTACATCGGGCCTCAGTGTCCCTCCCTTACCCCCCCCCCCCCCCCCCCCACGACAACAACGAGCAAGGAATTGGGGTGCAATATCGGAAAACGGGTGGGTGCGTATGTCGAGCGGTCCGAGTGGTCAGATGCCTTCGAAGTCACACCCTCTAACCGCTGTGGGTGACCAATTAGAGCGATTTGCTGACCTGGGTAACGCTCCCATTGCCCATGACCTCCGACCTTCTTGATTAGTACTATATATTGTTGTAAGACTGAGTCAGGGACCCGCTTGGACCCTGCTTCCTCCTGGGTGTCACCACTCCAGGGTATGACGAACCAGACCGTGTGTTTCCCTGAACCACCAACGTGGGGAGCCTAACAAGAAACACTCACTCTCATTCTCTCTCTCTCATGTAGTGGTGTGGGGAGTTTTTGTGTCTGGTATGTGTCTGTAAAATTGTTATGGAATGCTAGCAGTTAAATTATCTCTCAGATATTGTTTCACTTGTCACTCAGCTCAAGCAGTTATTCTGGACTGCCTGTATGTGCACTTGTTTTAGTTTTGCTAATGGTATATTAGTGTGAGTGTACCTTCCACTTCCTCTTAAATGTGCCTTCGCATACATTTTCCCTTATTGGACCTAGTTTGTGTAAACACATAAACAGTAATAATAATATAAAAGAGCCCCATTTTCCTGTTCCAGATTATCCAAGATTTTGAAGTTCAGTGCCTAAAGGGGAACAAGAAAACTACCAAATGTTCAAAGTCAGGAATATGAATACACCCCTCATCTAGTTGTAAAATTCGTGTCAAGGGAACTGGAAATTAGTATTGGGGGTGAGATAAACAGGACATTTAAGTTTCAGCTAGTAAATACAAAAACAGCATCATACCAATGCATAAATAAGATGGTCCTACATAATGATCCATATTGTACAGTAAACCACAAGACGTGTATATTTAGTGACTTCCACAGGCAAATACTTTTTTTCTTAAGTACATGACACCTTCTTATGCTGTCCTTTACTTAAATCACCATCACAAATGGAAACAATTATAACAGTAATGATAATACAATGGTTAATGGTTAATAGTTAAAAGCGAAATAAATGTGCTAGACATCTAAGGTCATATAGCACTATAGGAAGGTATAGTAAAGGGTGATGTCAGGTATTAGTTGCTATGCGTCAACTATCTAGAGTAATGTTGAAAGGTTGAAGATGGGTAAGGGGGTTGATGAGGGAAAGGGTTATGGTAGTTTCGGTAAGGGAATTGGATCAAGTGAAGGATATTTATGCGTCTGAGGAAGGAGAACAGGTTGTCAAGGCAGAAGTGTGGTTGAAGTGATGTGGACATTGCAGCATAGCGTGCAAGAGTATCTGGCTGTTCATTGCCAGGGATTCCAACATGGCTGGGCACCCAGCAAAATCTGACAGATTTATGACGTGTGTATAGATAGAACAACCCGTTCTGGATCTTACAGACATGGGGATTGGTCGAGTGCATAGACTTCATGAGGGTTAAAGAGTTACGGGAGTAGGAATTTGCCAGAAAAACGGTATTGGAGTGGAGCGTTATATAAGAAGGGTGGGGGTTTGGGACCTATACGTGAGCGAGAGAAAATGATGGGGAAAGATTTGGAGGTAGAGAAGCGAAAGCCATGGTTAGTGGCCCAAGAAGTCACTGATGTTATTGCAGACTGAAGGAATTGACAGAGATCTGGTATGGATGTGCCAGATGCGTAGATGGGTAAGTCATCAACATATAGTGATGCCCGGGCTCCTGGTGGTAGGGCTGAGACTATGCCATTTACAGCAAGAAGGAATAAAGTGGTACTAAGCACAATTCCTTGTGGGACGCTTTCGAATTGAGGAAAGGATGATGACGTGGAAGAGGCAATTTTGACCTGGAAGGTACGTTTAGAAAGGAAAGATTTCATGAAGACACTCATGTTTCCACGTAAACCTAGGGAAGACAATTGTTGCAGGATATGGTACTGCCATGTGGTATCATATGCCTTTTCTAGATCAAAGAATATGGCTAATACGGATTCACGGCGTGCAAACGCAGATGTAATATATGTCTCGAAATGGGCAAGTGTGTCTGCTGTACTTCGGTCATGGCGGAAACCGTATAGCTTGCACAAGCAGCTAGTTAGAGCAATGGAGCGGTAATCTTGGGGTAGGGTACCTGATTTATTGGGTTTTAAGAAAGGTAGGATAAGAGCTTCTTGCCAATGAGAAGGAAAATTTCCTGACGTCCATATGTGGTTGAAAATAGTTAAAAGGAAGGATAGAGAGGAAGATGGGAGGTGTCAGAGCATGCGATAGTGAATACCATCAAGGCTCTCATGAGTGTTGCGGCACGACTGTAATGAAGTGTTGAGTTCAGAAGAGGAAAAAGGAACATTATAGGACTCATCAGAGGATAGGGTGAAGGTAATAGGGGTGTGTTCCTTAATGGCTTTAATGGAAGAAAGGTGTTGGGAAAGGTGAGAGCCACTACTGACCTGGCTGAAATAGTCGCCCAGTTCATTAGCTACTTCAATAGGCTCAGAAATGAGAGTATCTCGAATATGGAGGACGGGTGCAGGATGGGGGGGGGGGAATGTTTGCCTGATAATTTATGGATCCGTCACCAAACAGCTGAAATAGATGTAGATGATGTAATTGAGGAAACATAATTTTGCCAGCTATTTGTTTTACTGTTTCTGATTGTACGGCGAAGATGGACAGATGCTCTTTTAAAGGAGATAAGGGCTGATAGCTTGTTAGGAGTGCCTCGTTTGTAGCGATAGCCGTTCCAGGCTGCTCGTTTTAAGCGAAGCGCTTTGGTGCAATCAGAATTCCACCATGGAACACTTTTAGAGGTATAAGGTCTTGAAGTTCGAGGAATGGCTGTATAGGCAGCTCTTAGGATCGTGGTTCTAAAACATTGTAGCATATCTGAAATGGGTGGTAAGGGTGTGGAGGGATAGGTATAGTAGAGAGTGAAGTGAAAGTATGCCAGTCAGCTCTATCAAAGCACCAGCGTGGGGGATTAGGTAGTGGTACATATGAAGTAGGAGAAAGGAGTACTGGGAAGTGGTCTAGTGTGTGCGTAGGGGAAGAAGTTGTAGAACGTTTAGTCCGTCTACTGCGGGTAGTGCGGGAAGGGAGAGGGGGTGGTGTTGCAGCTGTAGTTGAGATTGGAGCTATGGTTGAGATTGGGGTGTCTGGATTTAGAGTGGCAAAAGAATTGGTCTGAGGGAGGTAGAATGTAGAAGTGGAAGTGGGGACATCTTGGGGTGGAGGGGGAGGGGCAGAGCGAGCGATGTTAATAGAGTATGGAGTATGAGAGAAACCTTGTCCGTGTGCTTCCTGTCTGGCTTCACGTTGAGACCATTTTTGTATCTGAGAGTTGCTACTTCAGATTCAGACTTGTAAGTGGGACAGCCTCTATAAAATACATTATGGGGGCCGCCACAGTTAGCACATGTACGTGTTTGTGCAGAGCAGTTTGATCGGTTATGACCAGGTTCGGCACATATGGGGCATTGGACTGTGGAACGGCAGTGTTTGGCAGGATGTCCAAAGCGCCAACAGTTTTGACATTGACAGGGACGAGGTTGGTATGGTTGAACAAGTAGGGATTGTCCACCAATATAGATACGTAACTTAGGGAAGATCATGTATAAGGAAAGTAATTTTGGCAATGTTGATCGGATTCTTTCGTTGACCTTTAAGAGGGATGGTGTAGCAATGTACTGATTTCACATCTTGGTCTTTGAGGCATCCTAATAAGTCTTCTCCACAGCCTGACCAATCTTTGGTATCGACTGGGCAGTTTGCTGGGGAGAGAGAGACAGTTCTGGAACAAGTGTTAAGGGTTGGATGAGGTTCTGCAGGAATGGGGTTTCCAGAATGATCAGTTACATTTGATAGTGCTATAGATTCAGTTTCTGATCTGACTGTTACGAGACGGGAGTGATTGCGTCTGGTATAGAGAAGGACTCTGCCCACTTGTTTTTGGAGACATTGTTGAAAAAGAAGAGTGTTGCCTGAGTAAGGAGCTGTAGGAGGGATCACGAAAAATGGGTCCCATTTAGCTGGGCTAAACAGAGTATTTAATATATTTGTAGGGTTGGTGGTGGTGGATGGTCGGTCATGTGAGGAAGAGGGAGTATTAGGAGTGATGGAGAATAAGGCTGTAAGGTAGTACTAAGGGAGGATGGGGTGCTTGATGAAGGTTGTGGGGGTAGAGTTGATGAATTTGAGGAAGTTGGGAGGGTTGTCTTCTGGAGATTGAGTCTCTGCTTGGGTGGGTAATGCACTTGTAGGCATTGAGAATTAGGTAGTAGTTTCAGTGTTTGGAGTTGTGGTCAAAGGAGAGCCTGGGGTCAGGGAGCCGGTGGGGCTATTTATTGAAGGGGCAAGCCTCATTGCCCCTAATAGGGGTATTACATCTTCATTACTGGCCATAGGAAGCCTTGATTATGTAAATGGGGTAATGGCTAGACAATTAAATCAGGGGAGTACTGTGCCCATGGTTCCTGCAGGCCATTCATGACTGGCACAAGGTCAGCCTTTCATCCTTTCAGCATGGCTCTTACACTTTAGGAAGTAGATAGTAGAAGGGGTTGGAGAAGGGACGGAAACAAAAAGCTGGAGGGGGGAAAGACCATGCAAAATAAGTTGAGTCAAGGGCTGAGGCCCTAGGCAGTGGAGATTCCTGCATTGGGTCTCAGTCTCCATCTCCTATGCCCCCTCAAAACAACAACGGGCAAGTGGTTGGGGGGGAATGATAATACAATTGCCTAATGTGAACTAGTTACCTCAGATCTTTAACTGGCAAGCATATTAACAACTGATCATACAATACACTATTTCTTTCAATTTCCTTGCTACACTGTGTCCTTCATATTTAAAAAAGTCAACTATTATTACAAGAATTATCAACTCCATGTGTCTTTATAAGTACACAGATACGTTTTCATAATTCTCATGATTATAAAATATTCTTTTGCAGATGTAGTAAAGTAGATACATTTGTAATTAAATTTTCTCCCAATAGGTTTTCAAGCTTTCAAGTTTCTGGTAAAAATTAAAAAAACATCAACTCAAAAAATTCTTTATATACAGTTTGTTCACAGCAACAGCTAACAACTATCTTGGATTACATATCCTGATTGCACATGTATTTGATAAAAGCCTGTACTTACTATAATTATCATTGTGCTTTTTTAATACTAGGATTCAAAATTATGATATTTTCATCAAGGTTCCGGTCCTGAAATTTTCTCAATCTGTTTTACTCATCCTATAAGCTAAATATGAATTATCCAGTGTTTTTCATTAAAATAGTACACAGTATTTATCTTCCAACATTTTTACAATTGGTATTAAATGCATGAAACTTTAAATAACTAAACTACAGACTTTGGTATCACAGGGTTCTGTTAATAATTTCAATTAACCCTAATCCAGTATTATAACAATAAATAATCCAGGATAATTCTAAACTAAATATAAATTATTATTAATAAATCCCAAATTATCTTCAGTGACGATAGTATCATCAAATTTTATATAGACATGGCCAAAATCTGCAGGGAAGCACTAGATCTCTATGCCATATGATATCCAACTGAGTGATCACATTCTTTTTATCACAAGGTATACTGACACTGACACTAGTTACTCCAGGCTGCATGTGGGTTTCACTGTGCCATTAAGCTAATACTACCTTTTACATTAACTATGTGAATTGAGTCTCTTTCAATATCCCTTTCACTAACCAATTTTCACATCATGAAAAAAATACAATACAGCATCAAGTTCTGTTGTCCAGTGCATTACATAAGTTTAAATACTATTCCTATTCAGACGCCAGCATATCTTAAATGAAGCATAATTCCAAACCAACATTTTGTTATATATCTCATCAATATATAATACTCTGTACATAATCCTTCATTAACTAATGAAGTAAAAAATACATTAAATGCAATCCTATAAGTACCTGTAAAGCTAAATTTACTACACCATACAGTATAACATTAAAACAAAAAAAATCAATACATCTCCCATTTTTCATTATGGTTTTAACAAAACCCTTTTATTTGTGCTGAAGACCTATCACTGGAGAAAAAAGACACAGTAATATCAATATTTTACTAACATGGATATCTAGCTTTTATACTTTCTGTTCCTGTGCAGCTTGTTCAACTTGGTCAGTCTCATCTTCTTCACGTACATACCTATAAACAGAAAAATTCTATTTACAGTCCATTTCAAATCTTTCCTTTTGGTAAATATAATAAGCCAAACTAATACTGCATATTGCACAAATTAATTTGACTTGATTGATATTACTTTTCAATTCTTTTAAAACTCATATTAAATGAAAATCATCTTCCTAAAATGCAAGCCTTATCAACATCTGTTGATGTAACTAAAATTACTATATATTTAATTTATGGACATATAAGAGTTCAAATATGGTGAAACAATCCAGCATTCTCCATTCTCAAATATTATGCATATTCATATGAACCAAAATCTCTTGGGACACACGTGCTTGGGAAGTGAGGGAGAGGGAGTGGAAAAAATTAATCATCACTTCAGATGAATTAGAAAACATGTGGATGAATTCATAACAGCAGCAGACATTGCAAATGGCCTTGGGGGATTGGCAGAAATTAAGCCGAGACACACAACTCCCCTTCTATATGAGCAGTT
>NC_091562.1:20971880-20974380 GCF_042767895.1 Penaeus vannamei
CCAGAAATTTGGGCATCACCAGGCCAACTGCAAGGCCAAAGCCAAATGTGGTGTATGCAGCGAGGCACATGAAACAGAAGTGTGTATCAAGGCACACAAAGATGGCCAGAAGGACACAACAGCCAAGTGTCCAAACTGTGCCAAGAAACATCATGACTGGAGCCTGGCTTGCTCTATCAGGAAACAGGCAGTCATTGAAAAGCAGGAGCAAGCCAAAAAGCGTCCTGACTTAGTCTCAGCACCCCCAGGCACCTATTTCTGGGGACAAAATAAAAGAGAAAGGACTCCCCGACCTCCTCAGAGGAAGGAGTCGCTCTCACAGCCAAAGCCGGATACCTCTAACAGAGAGGAATTCCCCAAGCTTGCTAGTGGCAAGAAAACAAAAAAAGAACCAAAGGGAAAAAGGTTCAAAGGCCACAACAAAGGTACCCCCAATAGAGGATAATCTTTTCTTGGACGAGAAAGATATGACTCTCCTGTTGAGTGCTGTAGTTTCTGCAGTAGCAACAGCCTTGGGGAGGACCAGTGAGGAGGCGGAGAAAGCAGTGCAGGTCGCCATGACGGCTATGACCCAAACTGTTGCAGCTCTGAAGGGAAGGAAGCTAGAAGCCTCCAAACTGAAAAAGAGCAGCACTCCCCTCCCTAAATCCTCGGATGGCAGGCTAGCTACGGGAGAACCATCACGTGAAACCCCAGTTAGTCTGTCAGGACAGGCTGAAACTGTGCAGCAGAAGCCCCCACTGCAGGCCGAGTCTGTACAGCCAAAGTCTGATCCCTTAACCCGAGGTGGCACTTCCAACCAAGGCTCTACACCTCTCGGTAGACCCTTAACCGGAGTGTCTCACATGGAGGAAGTTGTACAATCCTCAATCAACGAGGATCTATATTTATCAGATGCCACCAGCACTGGGGCATCAGAAGCTGAAGCAAGATACTGTGAGTAACCATCATGGCACACAATCTAAGCATTCTACAGTGGAATATCTGCAGCTATAAAAGCAAGAACTCCTTTCTCCAGTCAATAGTGCGAGCAAGGAGCATTGACGTCGACATGCTCCAGGAGACACTAACTATGCCTTCACCACTCCAAACCTGGATGGTGCTAGAGGCCTGATGACCCTGGTAAAAGAAGCAATCCCGTGCTCCTTAATAGCCAACCCGCCGCACTGTGGAGATGGTGTTGAATCTCTTGCTGTTGAGATTCAGCTACCTGGAGGCCCTACAAAAATATATAATATTTATAGCAAACCACTGTGTGAGAGCTTAAACCAGGTCTGTGCTACCGCAGCACAAGACCGCATGATCATAGGGGGAGATTTCAATCCACACATATCCATGCTGAATCCCCGCAAAAGGCCGAACGCGGTAAGCATTCACATAGCAGAAGTGCTTGACACGTTCCCTGAGATCGCTCTTCTCAACACCCAAGAACCAACACATGTGAAGGGAGGGGTCCTAGACCTCACCTTTGCCACTGCAACAATGGTGGAGAGAATTCGGTGGTGTGTCGATGATACGGTTACCAATGATCACTTCAGCATAGTCACCACCCTAATGGATGCAGGTCCAGCCCAAAGACCACATCACATTCCTAAATGGAAAACAGACAAGGCCAACTGGTTTGCTTTCCAGGAAGGTTTGGCTCGATGTCTGAAAGACAATGAACCCAACAATAATGGAAATGTGGATATGCTAGAGGCAAGGCTAATCCAGGCCATAAACCAGGCAGCCTCACAAGCCAACCACAAAACTCGCCCATGGTTCAGAACTCACAAAGACGCCTGGTACTATAATGACGAGATCAAAGAGGTCAACCACAGGCTTAATATGCACAGAAAAGAATTCCGACGGCAAAGATCTCCCGACAATCTGGCCCTGTTGAGGGAAGCTGTTGTGGATGCCAAGGAAATTGCCAATAGAATAAGGCAGGAAAAATGGCTGGAATGGTGCCAGACTTTTGGACACCAGACCAGCCTTGCAGAGTTGTGGAGACGGGTCAGGCAAGCGACAAGCCACCAAGCCCTGAAATGCACTCATCATGATCCACAATCAGAGGCTAACAGATTGGTGCTTGAGTTCTCAGCCAGAACCAGCACCAACAATCTGCCTCCAATGATGAGAGAAAAACAACAAAACTTAAATCCAGGTAACTTGCTCTCATAAGAGACAAGGCACTCGAAACTGATGACTAAGAAAATCATACAAAACCAGTTCTGGATCAGCACCGGGATCTGATGGGATCTGCCACCCCATCATTTCGCATTTAGGCCTTGCAGGAGAACTTGCATTCTTGCAGGTTATCAACAAATCCTGGCAAACCGCCACGGTGCCCCAGAGCTGGAAACAAGCCACAATAGTTCCCATCCCAAAACCAAAGGAGCCTAGCAAGTACCGTCCCATCTCTCTTCTCAGCTGCCTGGGTAAATCAGCTGAGATGGTACTCAACAGGCTCCGATGGAAGACGGGTCCCCCTCATGAACACCTTTACGGGTTCACAAGG
>NC_091562.1:20984380-20989380 GCF_042767895.1 Penaeus vannamei
AGAGGCATCAAAGGCCGGAGCAATCTAGATTCACTCCTGGAAAGTCCACAATTGACTATATCCTTGCACTTTGAGTCATTGTAGAGTGCCGTCGTGAGTTCGGTCGTCGGATGCTTGCAGCCTACATCGACCTCAAGAAGGTGTTTGATACGGTGAATCGGGAATCCTGAGACTAAGAGGAATTCCAACAAGGATTATTGAACTAATAGCAAGTCTGTATACTGGTACTGAAAGTGCTGTAAAGTAGGGTGAGGACCCGTTAAGCTTCTTTCCTGTTAGTTCAGGTGTCCTTGCACCAATACTTCAACACTTGCATGGACTGGATACTGGGCAGAGCTACTGTTCAAAGTCATTGTGGAGCAACACTGGGTAATATTAAGGTCACAGATCTTGACTTTGCCGATGATGTTGCTATTCTATCTGAGTCTTTGGAAACCTTAGTGGTGGCTCTTGATGCCGTTAGTAATGAAGCGAAGTCCTTGGGTCTAGAGGTCTCCTGGACCAAGACCAAGATCCAAGACTTTGGTGACTTACTTGGAGAATCTGTTCAGTCGGTACATGCTTGTGGCAAGGACATTGAAGTCACAGAGAGCTTTACATACCTTGGTAGTGTAGTTCATAACTCTGGGCTGTCAGACCAGGAAGTCAGCAGATGGATTGGCCTGGCAGCAGGGGTCATTAACTCTCTCGAGAAGAGTATTTGGAGATGCTGGTACCTGTGCAGAAGGACCAAGCTACGTGTTTTCAGGGCCCTGATAATGCCAGTTTTGCTATACAACAGTGAAACCTGGACCTTATCCTGTGCCTTGGAGTCACATCTTGATGCCTTTTGCAATAGGTCCTTGCGCCGGATCATGGGGTACTGTTGGCGGGACCACGTATCAAACCAATGGTTGCACCATAAGACTAGCACAGGACCTATTTCCTACACAATCCTGGCTCGCTTCACTCAGGATGATCCTGCCCATCAGGTTATCTCTGCTCGAGATAACCCTGGGTGGAAGAGGCCTGTGAGACGACCTAAGAAGTCGGGGCTTGGGCAGATCAATCAAACCTGTCGCGAGGGGCTGATGATGAGCCGAGTCCTTGTTTAGCGGCTTGCTGTGAGGAGCCCTCGTAGGTATAAACGAAGGGTGGAATCGGATATGCGCCCCCGTTGGCGTTACCCCTGTGATAATGATGATGATGATGATGATGATATATATATATATATATATATATATATATATATATATATATACATTTATATATATACATATATATACATACATACATATATATATATATATATATATATATATATATATATATATATATATATATATATATATATATATATATATATTTATATATATATATTTATATATATATGCACACACACATAAACACGCACACATACAAATATATATATATATATATATATATATATATATATATATATATATATATATATATATATGAACCGTATTCATGTTGACAAATGTGGAAAGGTATGAAAGAGACCGAATATCTTCACAATACAAGAGATGTATTTAACCGGTTTCGATTATATCTTCGTCAGAAATACATACATTTGGGATAAGGATAAGTCCGATATGCGAAGCTGAGCCTCGCCCGGGCTATGGGGTAGCGCGGCCTGTGCCGATAGATGTCGACTCGATCAACGTGTGTCAGCTAGTGCTGACGTGACAGAGCTTAGTCCTTACCCGCCGTGGTGCCCAGCCACAGCAGTAACCCCCGGGCGACAATTGCAACTTCTCGCGCCTGGGCGTGGCGCGAACCACTGACCCCTTGGATGAGAGGCCGACACGTTACCACTGTACTATCCTGGAGGCTTACATTTGGGAGAATACACAGTATATTTATATTACATAGGAGCTGATGAATCACCTGATGACCGTGACCTCGTGCTCGTACGCATAATTGCTGCCGCGACCTTGGATGGTTTGAATCTACCCGATGTGTTCACATTTTTCTCTGTCGTGATATATGCAGCCGTCATGACCTTCCTTTTGTATTTGCTTACTCCTTCATGGATTATTTCAGCTTCTTTCCAGTTCGGTAGATGTCCAGCTTCATCTACATGAACCACCATGGCGTTGGAAGTTCTATGGTGACAGACGTCGGCGCGATGTTCGTAGATCCTGGTGTTGAAGCCAAGTCTAGTTTCACCATAGTATGCCTTATTGCAACTGCTGCAGGGTATGCGGTATACTGCACTGTCGGTGTTGCTTTTCTGTTGTTTCTTTTTTGTATTAGGTCATGTATCTTTTCCCCAGATGTGCTGGCGATGTTCATAGTATTGCCAAAGTATTTGCCTGGGAGAGAGATTACATGGAGGTAATACGAGAAAATTGGAAGACATCACAGGGTTGGATCTTGAAAGTATGTTCTCCGTCTTCTTTCTGAGGTTCAGCAGGAGACCTTTGTAGTATTTGTGTTTCATGAAAGAATCAATTACATAGGTAACTTCACTTACAAGGAACTCAGGGCTGCAAATCCTCAGTGCCCGGAGGAAGAACCCAATTACAACCCCAGATTTCGTTTTATTGCTGTGTGCAGAGTAATAATGGATGTAATCATCTTTATTAGTCGGCTTCCTGTATACAGAGAAACGTAGGTCTTCATCACCCTGATGGATCAGTGTCCAGGAAAGGTAACTTCTGATCCAATTCTTCCTCCACGGTGAACTGGATTTTCTCGTGGACGGAGTTCAGCCGCGTCAGCGTATGGTGCAGACTCGACCTTCTGGGGACAATGACGAGGACATCATCTATGTAACGAAGCCAAGTTGAGTGCCTGCCGATTATATCCCTTTCCAGCATCTCCATGAAGAGGCAGGCCAGGACTACACTCAGAGGGGACTCCATGGCGAGGCCGCTGATTTGTTGGTACTCCTCCACAGCGAATTCGAAGAAGCCGAAGTCCACACACGACTTCACGAGGCTTGTGAAGTGGTGCTTTGGCAGTGGAAGTTCGTCATATACTATAAGAGTTTACTAAGAGCTCTTGGTTTATGGTGTACAGGGAAACTCGGTGTGGCTGTTCTCTTTATTGCTAAGACTTACAAGCACTGTTTATAGCAACACAAGAAATAGGATAACTGGCGGTGCGGGAAGTCAGGTCAGTAATGACCAGCCCGCCAAGGGGCCGGACCGTTGAAGGTGTGAGCTGAGTGAGTGAGTGAGTGAGAGGGAAGGTCAGCTTGGATGACCTTATATACCCCTTGGTGGACGGCGTGGCCTCTATATTTAGGAGAGCATGGTTTGGGCGATAGCATGGGCAGGCCCCACACGTGAGAAGTAGGTATTGCATGTATTGCACTCTTTATACCGCTCGGCCACCACCTCGGCCTCGTCCTCTAAATCACTTCAAGGGTGACCTATCATCGTACCCCATATGTTGGTCGTCACGTCGCGTGCCTCTTCTAGGTCGTCCTCGTGCATCTCCTCGTTGTCGGCCTCTTCATCTTGGTCCTTGGTGCATCCATCCGTCATCGTCGTCCACACGTCCTCGAAGGTTTCGCCTAGGTCCTCCTTGACTTCGGTTCGTCCAGTCGTCCTCGTAGTCCTTATCCAAGTGGTACTCGGCGGCGTCATCGTCCACACGTCCTCGCAGTTTCGTCCAGGTCCTTTTCGGGTGCGGCTCGTACCGACGTCCTTGTAGCCTGCGCGTCTGGGTCTACGGCGTCCTGGGCAGGGACGTCCTTTCGTCTGAGGGCGTCTTACTCCTGCGCTGGGGAGCTCCTGGAGTTTAACCAGTCTATGGGCGTCCAGGCAGGCGGCTTTTCATAGCATCATGGGGCCTGCAAATTCGCGAGTCCTCGTCCTTTAGCCTGCGGCGATCTTCTGGCGATATTCGGCTCACGGCATTGCAAGGCGATCGTGCTGCAGTTAGATCTCCTTTGATGCCGCGTCGGATATACACATCCATATATATACAACATGAACCAGTTTATACACGTAAGGACCAAGATAGTTAGAGAAAAAGAAAAACAACAGAGAGGGAAGGATGCTTTTTAAGTGCTGTTAGCCGTTATTTTTATGCTAATTTGCAGTTTTTAATGTGGTTATTCGTTTATTTTCGTTTTTTTTTCACTTTTATATTTTTCAGGAAGAAAATAAATGAGGGAGAGGAGAGTAGCAGTTCTCACGAACTTGCTTGGACTAGTAACCATCTCAGATAGATATGAGAATAGATAAGGGAAATGGCATCGGCATCCGCAAGGATAACTTGAACCGATTGTCATTTCATAGATAAGAAAAAAATGTATTGTGCATCATTTCCACTAATCACGATCAGCAACGTCGACAAGGCAAAAGAATAGCCTTGGACCATGACACAACAAATCCTATACATGAAGATTTGACTTAACAGTGTTCTGCATGGAAGAGTGTGTGAAATGATTGCATGTATGTTTACTCATCACAGCAACATTGCGGGTAAACGAGATAACCTGCAATTAGGCACAACAAATCATATAATTGAAGATTTGACTTAGCAGTGCCTGTTTGCGTGAATGAGTGTGTGTATGTAATAATGAGTGTGAAGAGAAAGCGAGCTCACACGAAGATGGATCACAAACACATATTTAATGTTCATTTTAGGAAATGTTATGATCATTACTATGTCAATACAACAATAGTTCAATTACCCCAAGAATTCAACATTAAATGAAATTTGACTTAACGTACGTAAATGAATGGTGACATGAAATTTCTTTTGCAAGCTTCCGCAATGCAAGCATCCCAGTTCAGAAATGTTTTTTTATTATGCATAATCCCCGATTATTTAATCGTCCTTATGGATGCAACAAAATCTGATACACTGAGGAAATAATATCTCGTTTACACATGTGAGAGCTAGTTTTCATCTACAGAGGGTCCCTTATGCCCAAATTATCTGAACGAATGAAGTGACTATATGAGACTTGAATTTTATCGTTAGTCTTACTCTACAATCTGTGAATGGCGCACGCAGATATCAACTACGAATCACAC
>NC_091562.1:21046880-21054380 GCF_042767895.1 Penaeus vannamei
TCCGGTGAAAGAAGAGGAGAGCGTCAGACCTCGTGTGAAGACGGAGACCGCGATTCCTGAAAGCGCAAGGAACCCGGAGACTCCAAACAAATCCGTGGACACAGATCAACTCGTGTCCGCCCACCAGCGTATTGTCCCTGGGAATACAGGCGACACGAAGAGGATAATTAACCCTCTTAAACGATCAGGCGAAGGTATAGCTCTGGAGCGGTGGGAAAAACAAGTGCTCCAAGAATGTCAGTTTCTGAGAATCACTGACGATCGTGATAAAATCATGTTCGCTCTCAAACACACCGATGAAAGTATCCATCGGCATTTTAATGTGATCGATCCGAATAAATGGAGCTGGGAAACTTTCCGGAGCTGCCTGAAAACTATTGCGCCACTACGAAGGGAGAGCAATAATGCCAGGTATCTCTCCCGGACTTCCCGACTGTGCAGATATCGCTCACAGTCATGGAGCGAATTCGCAACCTCTGATGGTTATTTACAAATGATAAACGAGTTAGAATCATTGGAAAAGTCGGAAGTACAAGAGTGGCACAAAATGTTACTGTTGCAAAATTTAGAGAGTCGCACCTGACAGAGCCACCATGAAATGGCGTCGGAAGGATAATGTAACAGATTGGGACGAGATAGAAGTAAACAAGATGTGCCTGACTGAAATTGCCTTTGCAGTTGCGCAATGGGTGTGCGAACACCTTGTCGAAGATGAAGTTTACAGGAAGACGTTGCCTGAAGACCCTGTGGCAGGGAAAAAAGCAGGAAACATCCACCTACTGCTCAACCAGACCAGATACTGCGAGTATCATGGTACCTGCCGGCACGACAGCTCCGACTGTCAGATCTTAAATGGCTCAGCTGACCAAAACTTCTGGGGCCGATGGACCAGTGATCACAAGGGACATCGCAGCCGTGGTCGAGCACGACCGAGTAGTGCATCTTCTTATGCTTCGGCTACACAGATAAGAGGCTGAGGAGGACGCGGTGGAGACTCTACTAGAGGACGTGGCACTCAGTGGAACCGCGGTCGCAGACGTGGTGCAACAGGAGAATGGATCCGCGGTCGTGGACGTGGTGCAACTGGAGCATCACGTACTGAAGAGAGTGATACCAACAAAGAAAGACTTTGTTTTATCTGCGGAGATCCCAACCACCCTGCTAAAGACCGCACCAAGCGGTTCCAGGCATCGCAAGGACGAACAGCAGATAAGGCTGCAAAAAATGGCGAAGGCTATCCGTCGGGGACACCGTCGAAATAACACCAGAGACAGAATGCTGTCTTGAAGAGGCTGACGAGGTCCTTATAGGTGCTATGGGACCCGATTTAACAAACTACTCAATAGTCAGCCTTAAGGTAGGTCACATTAAGACTAAAGCATTAGTGGACTGTGGGGCAGTCCTTAACGTTATTCATACCCCGTTGTATGAAGAAATCAAAGCAAGAGGAGGTGCCTGCGAGGATTATAACCTCCAATATACAACCACCAGATTACGAGGTGTCACTGGTGGAGCTGTTACAGCAGCAGGAATTGTTCAATTACCCTGCAAGTTTGGGAAGGAACAGCTTAGAATTGAATTTCTTGTGGCAGATCCAGAAAAACTGCACTTCCCTGGAGGTTTGCAAGTGTTGCTTGGTGCAGATTGGCTTGCAAGTTCTGGTGCTATCATTGATTTTAGGTTAAAAGAGATGTACTTGAGGGGAACAGACACCACAAACCCTGAGGCTATACAGACAGTGGGTGCGATTCAAGAGGAATCAGTTACAATCTCAGAGACTCGACAACCATCTATTACCACTCTGATGGCAAATAACAAACTTCCCACACAACGGAAGTCTTCATCAACAAACAAACAAAACATTGCCGGCAAAAACATTCCTACACAGGACAACCCAACTTCGCGATCTCATAGGTCAAGTTCAGGGCTTAAAGAGGTGGATAATGACTTTGACAAGAGAGAAAAATGTCGTGAGGTCATGAGTGTGGAATCAGCAGAAGAGATACCCCCTAACCATGCCGCTATTGTCTGGGTTACTCTTCCATCGTGCGACAAGATGCTTCAAGAGGGGAACATTGTGCTGATTCACGGGCAGAAACTAGCTGATGGGGTTACACTGTTGGACTGTTTGGCCAACAATTTCCAGCAGAGTGATCGCCTTGCCGCTAGTATTTGCAACAAATCTAAGGATCAATATAGGGTGCCAACCCACATCACCACTATGGTGGAAATACTAAATAGTGCATCAGAGGATGCAATGATCCTTACTGAAGATTATTCCAGCCTGCGAGAGCAACAAAAAATGTACCACCTCATGAGTATCATCCTGGAAACGAAAGAGTGCACTGAAGAAGTGGAGGGTGACGACCCCCTAAACCAGGAGTTGAACTGTTTTGATCCCCAGGGGTCAACAAAGAGATTAGTCGAGTACAATGAGGAGAGATTGCAGCAACTTCTACAGAGTCTTAAGATAGATGAGTGGCAAGTTACCAGAAGACAAAGAGAGGAAGCGGTGAAGATTCTAAGAGAGAATCAACAAGCTTTCAACTTGAAAGGTGAGCCATTACCTCAGACAAACTTAATCAAACATCGGATCCTCACAGAAGCGGAAAAAACAGTTTTTGAGCACCCCAGGTTTGTGCCTCTTGCAGCACGACCACTCGTCGAAGCAGAGATCACGGGACTAGAGCAACAGGGTCAAATTAGACTCTCAACCAGTCCCTGGAACGCTCCAATTGTGCTTGTGAAGTGTAAAGATGGTAGACCTCGTCTATGTGTAGACTATCGTCGACTGAATCGAAGTAGC
This sequence comes from Penaeus vannamei, assembly GCF_042767895.1. Lineage (NCBI taxonomy): Eukaryota > Metazoa > Arthropoda > Malacostraca > Decapoda > Penaeidae > Penaeus > Penaeus vannamei. Next base: position 21,049,687 of record NC_091562.1, read on the forward strand.
AAGTTCGACTATTTTCCTCTGCCAAGAATAGAAGAGATCCTTTACGAATGCAGCGCAGCATCTGTCTTTTCGACACTGGATTTAAGAAGTGGATACCACCAAGTACCCATGGACGAAGGCAGTATAAAAAGGACCGCATTCTCCACACACAAAGGACACTACGAGTGGTTGAGTATGCCATTTGGTCTCTCGGGAGCACCTGCTACATTTCAAAATATGATGACAAGAGCCCTGGCAGGCCTGCTAGGTGATGGAGTAAGTGTTTTCCTGGATGATGTTGCAATATACCATAGGACATTTGAAGAGCACCTTAAAGGACTCGATAACGTCCTAAAGAGACTAATTCAAGCACAGCTTCAAGCATCCCCAGAGAAAACCAAACTTTTTGTGCATCAAGTCGAATTGCTAAGCCATTGTGTGGGACACGGGGTAGTAAAACTTAATTTTGACAAGACAGCCGCTGTACAAAACTACCTTAGGCCAAGCACCAAGAAAGAGGTCCAAGCATACCTTGGCCTTACCGGCTACTACCGGCGCTTTGTGGAGAACTATGCGCACATTGTAAAACCTCTAAATGACTTGCTCCGCAAGGACACTGAATTCCAGTGGGGAGAACCACAAGAAGAAGCTTTCAAGACCCTCAAGGAAAAGCTAACACAGGAACCTATCCTTCAAGCACCGGACTTTTCCAAAGAGTGGCACATATTTACAGATGCCTTAGAGGAGTGCATTGGGAGTGTTTTGACCCAATACAAAGACGTCAATGGAAAGGAGAGTCCTATGCCCGTGTGCTATTTCAGCAGGACCCTTAGGAAGAGCGAACTCAACTATTCCACAGTTGAGAAAGAGGCTCTCTCCATCATAGAGTCTTTGAAGAAATATCGGTCTTTGATATACAACAGTCGTGTTATTGTGTGGACTGACAACAAGGCTTTACAGTGGCTCTTTGAGAAAGCGCATGACAAAAACGCTCGGATAGCACGCTGGGTATTATCATTACAAAAGGCCAATGCTGAAGTCAAATACATAAAGGAGGAAAAGAATGTAGTAGCTGACCGGCTCAGTCGCATTAAATTTGCTACAAACAATACTGCAAACTCAGAGACTTCCTTCCAGGTTGAACCTCTGGCAGTATGTTTCCTCGAAGAGCTAGTATGTTTAGGCATAGAGATTATAGGAAACATAGGTGTGACTCAGACAGAGGAAGAAGAGGAACCTAGAGAATTAGGTTGGACTCCAGAAGAACTGAGAGTCACAGAGGGACGACCCTCTATATGGTCCTATTATAAGGTTCCTAAAGAGCAAAGAACCCAAAGACCTTGAGAAGGTCGATAGTAGATTAAAAAGGGAAATTGGCAATTATTTCCTCGACCACAATCTGCTATACAAAAGGCAACTAGCAAACGCCTCCACTCAGAAGTGTTGAGAACGTCATTGTTGTTCCAAGGAAGATGGTCAATAGGGTGCTACACCTGATGCACAGTAGCCCTTTATCTGGCCATGGAGCAGCAAAAAGAACTTTGTTCCGCACGAAGAGACTTTTCACTTGGATGGGTATTGACAGAGACGTCAAGCAGTACGTTGCTTCTTGCATCGTCTGCCAGAAATTCAAGGGTAGGGCACATCCACTATGTCCACTCGGTAGATATCCCATACCAAAGCGCAAATTCCAATCAATCGCCGTAGACCTTATAGGACCATTACCTATCACCGCAAAAGGTAATAAATACATTTTGACGTGTGTTGATTTCCTTACGCGCTACACACTGGTGACTCCCTTGAGCAGTAAGGAGGCAGAAGAGGTAGCTAGTGCAATTTGGAATAAGGTTATATGTCAATGGGGACCCCCTGAAGTCATCCTGAGTGACCAAGGCACTGAGTTTAGGAACCGCGTCATGAAAGGATTGACAGAGCTTGGAGGGTTCCAACACAAAACGGTAACCATTTACCATCCAGCCAGCAATGGACTTGTGGAGAATCACAACAAGCAAATCATATCAATTCTCCGCAGTATAATAGATGGTTTGCAGCCAGTGGATTGGGACACACATCTTTCAACCGCTCAACTAGCCTTAAATAGCACCTACAACAGTTCAATAGGGGATACACCATTCTATGCAGTGTATGCCACTGACCCTATCATCCCTAATGCAGCTATGTCCAATCTTTCTTCACCTTACAACATAGACGAGAGAGCTGCAGCAACTTTTAAGATCTACCAGCAAGTTAGAGAGAACTTGGAGCAAGCTGCAGATGGACGTGAGTGACAGAGAAGCAAGACGGCAAAATCAACCGAATTGCAGACTGGGCAACGTGTCTATGTGAAAAGGATGAAGAAAAGGAGCGATAGCAAGCTGACCCCTATTTGGCGTGGTCCATATCGGGTTGTTGAAAAACTGAAGGGACATACTTACAAGCTTGAGGAGCTTGGATCCAAGAAGATAATCAAGGTCCACCTTGAGCTGATGAAGATCGTACCTGAAGCTTTAATTTCCCGACACTTGGCTCCTGAAGCCCGCCGACAATTTCGAACACATGTGAGACAAGTTTCTTCTGACACAATACTCCAAGCCAGGTTTGTGATAGTGACGACGAAGACAGTGACGATGACGGTTATAAAGACTTTCCCCATAGTACGAACTTGGGTTACAAAATTAATAATGTTGAAGACAGTGAGACGGAAGTTTGCAATGCATCAGAGGATGTAAACGATACAACTGATGAACGTGACACAGCACAGATACATCTGAGATGGCTAATAGTACTAACATGTCTAGTCTGCCAGAAACTAACATAAACAACCATGGCGAACAGCACACTCACATTGGAACAGAGGACAGTCATGGAGATGCGGATATGTCCGACAATGTCCTTTTAGACAACAGGACTAGCATGAATGAACCTAGTGTAAATGTGGAGATCAGTGTGAATGAAACAGATGTATCCTGAAGGTTACTATAAGGATTTGCATGAAGGTAAAAAAATGAGAGAATAGAAAAAAATGAATAAAAAAATAAAGCATGCTAATATGTATTACCAAGTAGTGATTAGCAATTATCACTAATCAACAAATACAAACACACCTATCTTTCTGTCTTTCCTACTTTCAGTGACAATATTATGGGTACTCTTATTAATACTAAATAATTCCAACAGATTAATGGTGTTGATGTGGATTGGAGGAGATGATGATGCCTGATCCTGGGACACGACCTCTTATCAGTCCAGAACTGATCATCCTCAAGGACGACTGTCTGTTCCGACTGTCTGACGTAGTTGGAATCTTTTCTGAGTACAATACCTGAAGCCCTATCACACGATGATTAGCAGCTTATCAGTGAGCATCCTGGAGGTTATTAAGATGAAAACAAAGATTGAAGATAACCGTGGACCATCCAGATTTTAGTTAAGGGACTCAATGAAAGATTAACCGCAAGAATCGAGATGCTGAGAATGGCAGTAACGGTTGTGATGATAATTTTCAAGACCTTGCAAGTGTTGTGGACAATTCTAAACACTGCATAACACGACGTGTAGTGCGCGCCATCCTCTTTTGCGGGTACACTTTTCACGATCTATTCAGGGTTATGGACGAAGTGGTGAAGGGCTACTGCGTGACCTTAATACTGACTTCCACGAAGTGTTTCATTGCCAGGAAAAAACAGACACTAACTATGGTTTATACAAATCATTTGAACTGGTACCATAGCAAATGAAAAACCTCGAGTGAAGGGTCAAGGAATTATCTATTGTGTTAAGCGAAGGACTAGAGAGTCTGTATGATCTAACACTCTTAATGGAATATTAACCTTATTAATGCTCACCTTCAGAGTAGCGAGAGGGAGATTGACCTCCTACTTGACATTATTAGTGATGCAGAGGAGGGAACAGCCTCTCGAGTACTTTTTTTTCAGGTGAGGTGATCGTAAGTGTGAAAAAACAATTCAATGAGGTGGATATCCCAGATATTTTTTAAGTGCAACAAGTAAATAGATGTAACCATCATCATCATCATCATGGGGGCTGACGCCGACGGGGGCGCATAGCCGCATCCACCCTTCGCTTCCACCTACGAGGATCCCTCATGGCTAGACGCCAGGCAGGGACTCGGCCCATCTCTAGTTCTTCACGGCAGGTTTGGTCGATCTGCCCAAGCCATGACTTCCTCGGTCGTCCCACAGGCCTCCTCCACCCAGGGTTGTCTCGAATAGAGACGACCTGATGGGCAGGATCATCCTGAGGAAAGCGAGCCAGGTGGCCGTATAGCCTGAGTTGGCGATCACGGATTGTGCAAACAGGGCTTGTGTCAGTTTCACGGTGCAACCGTTGGTTGGACACATGGTCCCGCCAACAGTACCCCATGATCTGGCGCAAGGACCTATTGCAAAAGGATTCAAGACGAGCCTCCAAGGCACAGGACAATGTCCAGGTTTCGCTACCGTATAGCAAAACTGGCATTATCAGGGCCTTGAAAACCCGAAGCTTGGTCCTTCTGCACAGGTACCGACATCTCCAAATGCTCTTGTTGAGAGAGTTCATGACCCCTGCTGCCAGGCCAATCCGTCTGCTGACTTCATGGTCTGACAGCCCAGAGTTATGAACTACACTACCAAGGTATGTAAAGCTCTCTGTGACTTCAATGTCCTCACCCCAAGCACGTACCGACTGAACAGGTTCTCCTATCAAGTCCCCAA
>NC_091562.1:21059380-21074380 GCF_042767895.1 Penaeus vannamei
AGAAAGAAAGAAAAAAGATTGCATGTATTTCAATGTTTGGATGTCTTTTACATGTATATATAAAAAAATTTAGAGGAAAGGATAGCTGTGGGAAGATGCATGTTGCACAGTTATGATTTACTAAAATGGACTTTATATGGTAGCCTTGAATTTTTAAGGATGTTGATGCTGTTATATGATTGTCACATTCATTTTTGTTGCAGACTAATTCTATTTACCTCTGTGCCAAAAAGCACTGTTGTGAAAGACCAATAAACATCCTCCAACTTAGGCAAGTTCCTTAATAAAGAACCTGGTTGCATTATTGGTGTATGGGTATGGCACAGGTTACCATCAGCGATATACAGAGATCAAGAGAAATGGACACCACCATTGTATACAGTATAATAAATAGTCATAAACAACACAGGTACAGCTGTTGTGGCCTCATATTTACCGTGAAATGACAAAAATATCCACAGTATATCATTGCATAGACGAAGTCCACAACACCCTCACACACATGTTTTGTTTTCTATAAATTGGCACAAAATGCTTATAAAGGGAGGTGCAAGGGTATTTCCCACCCCCTGTCTAGGGAATGAATAGAAGGTAATCTGACCTGTTTATCCGATTCCTTGGATTATTGTAGTCTTTATTTTTATTATGTTTACTATTGTTTTATTATTATTTATTATTGTTACAGCAATCATGATGTTAATGATATAATAATAGTATTGGAAATATTTCCCCCCTCATTATCTCAAGAAATGGGGCAAACAGGTGAGGGCAGCTTGGCTGACTAGGTGACTCTGTTGTGACTAAAGATTTGTGAAGTCATCTATGATTGTAAATGAAACTGACAACACTAAAATACAGTGGACAGTGCATGTACCTGGTGCCAGTGAGCTATGCAATCTTTTCTGGTGGCAGTTATGGTGTCTCGCGATGCGACATTAAAAACTGTCTCGTGATCGAAGGCAAGACAGGCCACTAAGCTCTGCCCATTTCTGTGACGTAATGGGAATGGCCGCAGTTGATGGTTTGCTATTTTACTGTACTGGTTATTTTTCTGACAGGTACACAGTTTGGAATATGATATCCAAGATGACTTTTGATATCTTATGGTGGCTAGTGTGGTGTTATAGATATCCAATATAAGTATGAATATGCATGAAATATCCGAAATAGAAGGAATGCATCTGGCAACTCAATAAATGTATACCGCCTTCTCAATTCCTGCCGCGTGAAAGGTGTTGCGTTTTCTGTAAAAGCTTGTAAAGATGGCACTAGTTGGACAGTCAAATAAAACTTGATTCTATATATGAATACTAAATGTAGGTGACAATAAAAAAAATAACTGCCTTCTTCTCAGTGATGCTAAACAGAATAAGGCAATTGCCTTTTTTTTTTTTTTGTCTATCCTATTTATTTTTTTGTAATATAGAATTGAATTTGAATGAATACATGAATAAGCCTTTTCAAGATAATGGGTTATTGCAGCTCTCAATAAGTCATTCTAGTTGTTTTTGTGCATTGGGTGACATTGGGATAAGGTTGCTTTTGTCTATTGATGCACTAAATTATTTTCTTTTTAATTATTAAAGCTGCATTAAGGGTAGTGCACAGTTTTAATTTGCTTTATAAAATACAGTATTTAAGTTACTACATAGTGCCTAAAACAGTAGCTATTTTCCTGTCAGTTTCTATTAGCTTCAAGCATCAAGCCAAACCATTCTCATCTGAGCACCAGCATGTATATCATACAACCAAAAAGTTACCTGATTTTACATCGCAATATGGTCAGCACATAGCACATAGAGATACTAATGGCCATATACTTATTGTGCTTTGTTTTTAAAATCATATGTAGGCTTATGTCATATGCTGACATCAGTTAAAAAGATTGTGGAACTAACCAGTTTTTCCCATTACAGGACAACATACCAAACACTCGTAAAGATGACTCTGCTAATCCACAGTAAGGCTATTCATCCCAGGATACTGCAGGTAAATGGTTTTGAGTTTTATTAGATTTAGCATTTACAAAGTGTGATTTATTAATCTCTTTTTCCGTGTTTATATTTTTGTTATTAGAATTAGATTATTGTTGCCAATCGTTTACATTTGGAGATTGATTTAATTATTTGGTATAAAAGCAGATCTTATATTGGTGATGTTTCTAGATATAGGAGATATACATATTTATTATATTAAAAGTAACCAATTGACCCAGTTTGTTTATCTAATCTTTGATGAATTCTCTCTCTTTTTTCTTTTTTTTCTTGGCTTGGCTTTATATGAAGTAATAACGTAGAAACCATTGCATATCTTCTCATTTAGCAAATGTTCACAGGTCTCACCCATTGCGAAGAGGTGGTTAGTGCAATCGTTTCACAAGTCTTCTGTGTAAGTTGTATTTTTATGAAGTGGGTGTTTTGTGATTTTAAGAACTGTATTTTTTCGTTATCACAACTCTTATTTACTTATTATGATACCTACTGTAAAATGACAAACAAGTGTATGTATAACCATATATTTATGTAGTGATTTTAATCAAAATTTACAGGTGTCAGAGTGTTTCTATTAAAGATGATAGCTATCAATACATCCAAAAATCCAAGGTTCCTACAATGCACTTCCAGAAATCTCTTCTTCGTCTCCCAATTCCAGGTAAAGTTTTGTTGTAATTAGAGTAATTAGAATGATATATCATGCTGTAGAGTTCCTATAAAGTTTTTTCCTATAGGTTTGCTGTTGAGTTCTTGCATGTTGCCTAATTTGTGAAATGTATGCTTGATTCATAAGGTCACTAGCCTATTCTGTTTTTTTTTTAATAAAAAAAACATTTAATTAATTAGGAACTTTAAAGGGACCCTACTATAATTAGGAACTTTAAAGGGACCCTACTACTTCAGTAAGACTGTGAATGTAAATTTTTGCCATTTTGAAATGTACTTTTTTCATCCTCTAATCCTGAACTGTTTTTCACATCTTCAAGGCCCCTCAACCTATTTTTTTGTTCCCCTAAAATCATGATTTTTCATGCATTACACATAAGATGTACCAGGTACTCCACTCTGATAACATACTTATAGCCAGATGTTTATTATACAACAAATGTAGGTATTGAGGGCAAGTTTTAGGAAGTGACCAAGAGAAAATTATAGCAGTTTTGGTATTCATTATTCTTTGGCTATATTTCCCCCAGGTGTTATTACAGAATCAGAAATGTTATTTTGTTAGACTTGAATACAATTTTTGTTATTGTAGTATAATGTAATGATAAAGTATTTCTCCATGTTAGAGGCCTGCAGTGGTTGCTTGACCAGTCATGTGCTGTGTATTGCCAATGACATAATTTTTTACTCAACTCTCATGAATGGTCTATTTTATGAGAATAGAATTAGCACAAGAATATTTTTATTCTACTGCATCAAATTGTACATAAAAGCAATTTCATTAAGCTTTGAAAATGAGACAGATCCTATTTTATGTGAAAGAGCTGTATGCAGGGTGCCTGTATCATTTTTTTCAGTTTCATTTTTCCCTTTAAAGAAGAAATATGATAAAAAAAAAACATGTCTTATTTTTATATAAATCTGTATGTTGGGTTGGGGTTTGAAAAATGATTTAAGGAGACTAGATTTATAATTTTATACATTTGATTATGAGAATTACCCAAGCATATATTAGTCTATGCAAAAGATATTTAAGTATTAGGATACCCTCCATATATAAACGATGTTTTATGATATCTGCTTTAAATGATGTTTAAGTGACTTTTACTGCATGTTATATATTTGTTCTCATATATAAAAATGCAGGATTTTTCCAGATTTTAACTATCTAAAAAAAATACATGTGGAATTCCAATTAATTGTAATGAATATGAGTTGATATGATAATTTTGTTGTGTGCAGAGCTCTGAATGATGTCTTTGAAGTTGATGCATGAAGTTGGATATGTAAACACAATTATCTGGAAGATTGATTACGAAAGATATATATGAAAACAAGAAAATAATGTGAGAAATGACCTTTGGCAGTGAAGGTATGTTAAAGGGCTATTACTATAGATATTTTTGATAATTTTAAATAAGTGATAGATTACATGGTGAGTGAGTTTACATCATTAGGTAGTGCCTAATGATGTCCTCAATTGTCAGAGTAATGGATGAACATTTTGTTAGTTGTAAGAGACGAAAATCCAGAAAATTTATATCACACATTACGCTCTTCAACCTTTTCTGCTGGGATAGCATTCCATATATTTTAGTTCATTGATTGTGTTTACACATAGATGGTTCTAAAAGTACTTAGTCCAAAAAGTCAATTGCTAGTCCTATGTATCTCACCTGTTTCCCATTTTCCTTGATTAAAAAAGAAAAAAGAAGAAGAAGAAGCAGAGAATCCCAAAACGTAATAGTCTAATCCTTGACTCCTTGGTGGCTGAGCAATTGTGGCGCCATCTGTGTGCACTGAAATTCGCAAACATGTGCCATGTACCTGCAAATATAGAATTAAAATTTATTGACATACACATCCATTTACACACATTAACATCACAATATACAGTTATCTACAGACATATACACTTGAAGGAAAGACCCCAGCAACAACTTTTCCATTATTGTGAATTCACAAAAAAACATCCAAGTATTCATTTGTGCATGTATGCACATATGTGTGTACTCACATGAAAATCTGGAACAACGAAGGACAAACAAGAAAACACACAAATATGCCGAAGGCATATACATATGCCCTGACGAAGTAATAGCAAAAAGGCCTTCGGCATATTCGTGTGTTTTCCTGTTCTTCCCTTCGTTGTTCCTGTTGCAGTTTCTTTGTCATGAATTCCACACATGAAAATCTGGGTACACTTGTATTCATCCATATACACACATTTACATGTGTGCACATGTACATACGTTGATGTACACTGTATCTGAATATACATTCAAGTATTCCACATATGCATATGTGGACATACATAAATGAGTGTTTTTTAAATTTTGCTTTTATTTATTTTTGGTTTATAAAAAATAGATAGTGTTTTTTACTGATATGAAAGTGAAATTTAAAAGTCTCCTTTGATGTTCTCTTAGGATCTGTTGTATATCATAAATATTTTTTTATTTTTTAAACTACAAGACAGGAATACGTGGTTTCTAATGCAATTTTGCTAGCTGTTCGGATTGATTTAATTATCCATGGTTAGATTTTTCAAATTTGGTTTCATGTTATTAACTTTATAATAGTAACTTCCTGTTCTCATTGTAGTGTGAGAAATGTGGATTGTTTCAACCAAATCACTTTTTGCATAACCCGTTAGTGTGCCAACCATACATTTACCACTGCTGCTTTGTGATTAACAGGGGAAAACTACATATTTCCTTTTTAATTTTAAACAAGCCAATAACAACTTGTGTGTTTAAATTTGTAATTGGAAAAATGGTAAAGTGGTACACTTTTTATATGATAAAAAAGTAATGAAAATTTTATAGGTTTTGTTGTAAAACATAAATTTGGAAATTACTGCTAATAAAAAGAAAGGGATAAGCAGCAAGGAAATAGATATATAGAGACTGAAGTGAGAATAATATCAATCATTTATAGAATGAAAAATGAAGAATTCTCAAATTCCAGAATTAGAGAAAACCTGCACTCGCTATCTTCGGTCACAAAAGGCAATCTTGTCACCTGAAGAATATCAGGTAACAGAGAAGGCTGTAGAACATTTCAAGACTGGGCTTGGTTTAGACTTGCAAGTTCAACTGAAGCAGCTTGATAAGGTAGTTTTCACAGGTCTTTCTATAAATGGCATTAAAATTTTTTTGTAAAGTCTCCTGTATTGATGTTGAACATTACGGATTTCCAATCTTTGAGAATCAAATTCCTTGTGATCAAGATTTGAAACAGTGTTTTTTAAATATTACAGGCTAATAAACATACCAGCTATATATCAGGACCTTGGTTTGACATGTACCTGAGGGATCGTGTTCCTGTGGTACTGAACTATAACCCTTTTCTTGCCTTCTTGCCTGAAGAGAAACCTGGTTACTCAGACCCAGTCATTCGTGCTTCAAATATCCTTGTTTCATCAATGAGGTAAGAATTCTTTGACAGTAAGTTTCAATAGCCTTATGAGGAACTGAAGATAAATTCAGTATTTAATTGAGTTGAAGCTAAAATTTGTAAGATGCATTTATGAAATATTGTTTTTACTGTTACTGCTTAAGGGGAAGAGTCGTCTGTACGGTTCACAAATTACGATTTTTTCTAACTTTGTGTGGATACATGACCATGTGACGCACCCAGGGCGCCGGTTGCCAGATGCGTAACGCGCTCCTTTCCATGGTTTAAAGGTCTGGGGTATTTAAATGCCTTCGTGCTGCCACACCCCTTTTTGCTTCATGCTTTGTTTTTCTTGTATTTTCACATTTTTTTCGGCTGTTTTTGCTAATTTCTTTGGTATGATACTGCTATACGATAGTTTAGGCTGCGTTCAGCAGACAGGCAGCAGCAATGACGGGAGAACAGTGCGATTGGTAAAGTTTTCGGGAGTGCACATGTTTTGTTTTTAACCTGTTGAAAACCTAACAATATGTCATTTATATATCAGAAATGCATAATATACAATTTATCATGTACTATGATATGTAAATGACAGAGGGACCAGGAGCCTTGACATCTGAAAGTATACTTCTCTGAGAACACTCCCACCTAACCTAACCTAACCTTGACATAAAGATGACTTAAAATTACCTGAACAAGGCCTGACCCTCTACCACAGGACTCATATTAAAAGGCCAAGGAATTGTCTAAGTAGGTATTCACATTTGGTAATCATTTATGATGTTATGACGATGAATGACAAAAACTGCTATTTTCTCAAAATCATATTTTCACGCATGATAGTAAGGTTAACTTTGTATGTAATTACGCGATTTTAATAATTCTTGTTGCAAAATGATCGTCCAGTTCGTATCTACTAACTGTAGCAAAGTCATGCATTATTTCCACCAAATACATTTTTTACTGAAAAAAATAATGGCGATTTTTGGACGAAAAAAAAGGCGCTTTTTTACAAGGTAACTGAAACATTGTCGTTTCAGATAGATTTACATAAATGCTACATTTGGTACTCCTATTTGTTGACTATCTCTCATCAGAAGGAAACTGCAGTACTATTCACTATAAGGAAACCATCACATAATTTTTGAATTCTATTATCTCGCTCGTTTTTTTGTGGCGCAAAAATTTACGTAGATTATTAAATCAAATTTCTTGTATACAAGCATCACATATCCATGCACTTTGTGTAAAAAGATTATTGACCTAGCTAAAAAACTAAAGTAAGCAGGATCGGATAACGAATTTCGTGATCGTACTGACGACTCTTCTCCTTAATAAGACATTTTTGAAGTTTGTGTAAAGCTTACTTTGATTTCTTGACATACATGCCACAAAACAGATAAAGCAAATGTTTCATATTAATTAGGCTTTTGTTTCCTATGTACATATGCAGTTGTATGTAGTGATTTCTACCTATTTTATATTCAAATAGGTTCATGCGCACACTTCGTGAAGAGGTATTAGAGCCAGTAGTATACCATCTCAATCCAGCAAAAACTGATAATCAACGATTCCGTAATATTGTTCGCTGGATACCATCTTCTGTTGCATCATATGTTGCTTATGCTCAAAAGGTTTGTCCTGTTCATTGTGTATTCTATCTATGTTATGTTTTGATACTATATTGCTCTTGCACTTTTTTTTTTTTTTTTCTTTTTCTCTACTTGTTTGTGTTTCTATTTTTTTAAAGTATAATGATACCCCAACTTTTGTTTGAACTTGAATCTAGTATCCCAGAATGTAATAGGCAGATTATTTGAATCAGAAGTAACATGATTGTTACTTTACTTTTCTTCTGTTTGAGTTACATAAGCTGAATGGAGACGATAATTATTATGTATCCGAAGGAACGTAGATTTGTTAATTATGATCAGTTAATATAATGAAAACTAGAAAGATAAGTTGTATTGACCATATCATTCAGATTTTTTTTTCTGATTCCTTTGTTTTTCTTTTTATTTCAGGTTTTCCCTTTGGATATGTCACAATTTGGCAACCTTTTTAACTCCACACGCATTCCAGAATTGGGGAAGGATAGACTGAAGTGCAATCCAAATGCTCGCCATATGCTTATGATGAAGAATGGCCACTTTTATGTATTTGATATATTTGATAGGGATGGTAGGTTCATGCTTTATCCATGCTTGAAACATGTTAACCCACTCATGATGGGAGCTCCAGTACTAGGGCATGCGCAGAGTCAACTGGTCGAGGGAAAAATTAAAGTGCTTGAAATATAAAGGTTTATCCTGCTCTTTTGTGCTCTTCCTGTGGCATAAATAATTGTTTAGGTAATGAGGGTTTAAAATATGCTTAAGTCTACTTTTGAGAGGCTGTTTCTCCTCAGTGACTAGCCAAACTGTGAACAACAGATCATCATACACAACTTAGAGTAGGTTTGACTGTGCATGGCTGAAGATGTTATCTTGGTGTGAGGGATGGTCTACCATGCCATGATACGAGTCACCCATTGGGAATGGGTTATGGGTTAAAGACATTTTTTTAAATAGCAAAATGTATGTAAAAAGTTTTTTGTCTGTGCCTGTGCATTTTTTCATCCCGTATCATGCATCTTTCTTACAGGTAACATTCTGTCTCCAAGCTATGTACATGCATGTGTATCATACATAGCCAATAGCCAGAGCCCACCACCCTCACACTGCTTGGCCATTCTGTCATCTGAAAATCGAGACACTTGGGCCAAGTGTAGAGCAGAACTTATAGCAGCAGGGAATGAGGAAGCCCTGGATGCTATTGATACTGCAGCTTTCAACATTGTGCTTGATGACCTTGATGTTGGCATGGATCCGGAGAAAATGTATCGTACTTTTCTCTATGGTAATGGCAAAAACAGGTATGTTCAAAAAAATATTTTTAAAAATGTCAAGAAAACAAATTGTTTAAAGGATAAAATAGATCTTTTTTTTTTGTGCAGTATGTATAGTGCAATGCTTGTTTGGTGAAAGAAAAAATTAAATGTTTAGCAGTTTTGAATGACCTTTTATAATTGCATAATTCAATTACTTTACAGATGGTTTGATAAGTCATTCTCCATATTAATGACACGTGATGGACAGTCTGCTCTTAACTTTGAGCATGCTTGGGGTGATGGAGTTGCTGTGATGAGTTACTTTAATGAGGTGGCCAAAGAAATAAATGAAAAGCCATTCATTCACCCAGATAGCAAACCAGCAAACATTGACGCCTCACAACATGTCCGCAGGTTGGGTAAGTGGGACTGTATAATCTTATGAAGATAATATTTATGTCATTGTCGTTACTGTCGTTAATGAATGAACTGTGCACGTTCATTTATTTGATCATGATATCTATAATGATAATCATGAACATTATATTAACCCCTCCGATCTGCTTGATGTGACCATATGAAAAAAATTTGGCTTGACGGCCGGGTGATGTGAGCATGCCATCATAGGAAAAAATTTAGCTGTGGATCAAGGTGACACGAACTTGCCATCATGAGTATTTCGGCTAAAGGCCAAGGTGACAGGAATAACTCGCAAAGAGTACACAAAGCTCTTGGAGGGTGATTAGGGCATTTAGGAAGGGCTTTAGCATTATTTCCATCAATAAACCATCCGTGAACCATGACTGAAAGGGTGCTGGCTCCAGGGAGGATGATGTTTCCATGATCAGGATCACATTCAGGACTGGTGGAGCAGGTTTTATTACAGAAAATTGAATACTACATACAAAAAGAACTAAATGACACAAATAACAAAATGTTTGTTATTACTGGACTTGAGTTATGGACCAGCTAGAGAGAGGATATGGAGTGTGCAAGGAAAGCAGTCTTTTACCATCTGGATAAAACAAATCATATTAAACCTTCCCAAAACCTAGCTTGTTGTTGTGGGAGGGCTAATCCTCTACATTGAGACCCAATGTAGAGGATTACCCCATCCTTGAGCCTCAGCCCTTGCCTCAACTAATTTTGCTTGGTCCTTTCTTCTCTTCTTTCCTCTTCCGTATCTTCTTTATTCTGTTCTATCCTATTCCTAAGGTGTGAGAGCCGTACTGAAAGGATGAAAGACTGGCTTCGTGTCAGTCGCGAATGGCCTCCAGGAGCCATGGGCAGGGTATTCCCTTGGTTAATTACTTAGCCCTTATAATTACTTAGTTAATTCTTGATAAAATCAAAAGTTAATTACTTAGCCTTATGGGGTTCCTAAGGGGTTGACCGTTTCTTTTCCCCAGTTTATTCAGGCTCACCATGGCCAGTAATGAATATTCTTTACCCTTAATAGAGGCATTAAGGCTTGCCCCTTCATCAAATAGCCTATCTGAATTTGATTTTGATGGTTTTCCGACCCCTGCCCCTCCTTTGACCATGGCTCTGACCACTGATGCTAATACCCCCTATGAACAACTCTAACCATTCTGAAACACCCACCCAGATTATTACTCAACCCCTGGACAACACCTCTTTCTCATCCCCAACATTCTCCTCTTCATCACCTGCTGCACAACCCTCTTCAATGTCAACCCCCTCGTCCTTTATTACTACTCTTCATCCTTATTGTCCTCCCCCACGCAGAACTACTCCACTCCACACCACCCTCTGCAAACCTTCTGAGTACTCTTATTTGGCCCAGCCAAGTGGGATCGATTCTTTGCGATTCCCCCCACAGCCCCCTATTCTGAGAATACCCTTCTCTTTCAGCAGTGCCTCCAGAAACAAGTATGCAAGGTTACCTTTCGCAGTCACTCTGATCATTCACACCTTGTCATGGTTACATCTGGAGCCCAAGCTTGTGCACTATTTACCCTAACTGACCTTACTGGCAAATTCATTCCTGCCGAATCTCACCCAACTCTTAATCCTTGTACTGGAACTGTTCCTATTCCCCCAAATGCTTATCCCATGTATAAAAAGGACTGGTCCGACTGTGAAAATGACCTACTTTCCTGCCTTGGTGGATATGATGCAGTGGCAGTACAATGTTACTCTCTTCCTCCTCGAGGCCAATGTAAATCCTACGTCAATATTGCCAAGATTAGCTTCCATAGACAAAACCTCTCCCTTGAGTTTTCTATTGGTGGATTGTCTTTTGTCCGACAATATCAACCCCTTTCTCGTCAATGTCATAAATGTTGGCGTTTTGGCCACCCAGCCAAACATTGTCACTCCACAGCCCGCTGCCCTCTATGTGCCCAACCTGGTCATGACCGTTCAAATTGCCCTGCTCGGTCAGGTACATGTGCCAATTGTGGAGACTCCCATAATGTGTTTTATAGAAGCTGCCCTGCCTATAAGTTTGAATGTTAGGTAGCGGTCCTCAGATTTAAACTAGGCCTCACTCTACGTGAGGCCAGACAGAAAGCAAGCCGATGAGGTTTTTCTCTCTCAACTTATTCCAAAACAGTCCCACGCTCTGCTATTCCACCATCTACACAAGATATTTCTGCATATCCCCAGGTATCTTTTCCCTATACCCAAAACCTATATCCTATGTCTACTCACCCTATCCACCAGTCAAATCCATTCTCCACCCTAAATCCAGATACTCAATCTCTACCATTTCCCGGGTACCTAGCCCTCCTCCTCACTTTAGTTGTCATACCAGGCAACCTAAACGTTCCACTCCACACACTCCTACTACTCTCCAACACCCTCCTCTTCATCTGCTCCTCAGATATCCATCTCTTCTTCTCCTCCTTATAAGAGAACTTTTGTTTCTCAGTCCTCTATACTAAATTCACCTCCAGAAACCCTTGAAGACATCCAAAACTTCCTAAAAATGACCCAGGGGAACACACTACTCCCTCATCCACCCTCCAATCCCTCTATTCCTACTCCTGCTACATTTAAAGTATTTGCAGATATTCGTTCTCCCCCTTCCCAAGTTCCTTCCACCCCCATTCTTCCTACACCCTCTCAACATACCCAACCCTCTCTGTCACTTCCACTTGAATACTCTCACAAGTCCCCTGTATCACATCAGTGTCCTTCTCCAGACCCCTCCTCTCCAGACATCTTTCCTGATGCTTCAACACCTTCCCCAGTCTCCCTTTCACAACCCCTTGATTCTTCTCCTCCTACTTCTCCAGCAGTCTTCTCTGTTTTCCTTGATCAGTGTCCCTACTCCTTCCCCAGTCACAGATACACTGCAATTCACTCAGTTGCTCTACCCCTTTATATTCCCCCAACCCCTTCCCAAAATACCTCATCCTCTCAACCACCCAAACCACCCATACCACCCAAACCAACTCCCCCCCCCCCCCCAAAAAAAAAGAAAAAAACACCCTTCCTTCCCTACTATCCTGCCCACTCCCTCCTGGATACACACATGAATCTTTTATCACAATACCCTTCCCCAGGCCCCACCATCCCTATTGAACCCCCAGACACTACTGCTTCACCTACTCCTGATCTTTTATTTCAACCCTCAGATACCTAATCCCCTACGACTAAGACAACCATATCTACCATTATCACCTATTATCCCTATTCCTTCCCCAGTCACAGATACAATGCAGTTAATCTATTTGCTCTACCTTCTGAACCTTTCCCTCTTATAAATTACTACTCCACTTCATTTACTTTCTTCCTTTCCCTTTTCATTACCATACTCTCCTACGACACCCTCTAATCTTTGATATCTAACACCCTCCCCTCTCCCCGGATTCTTCTCTTACTCTTCAACAGCTATTTCTATTATTCCTTGAACATTTTTCCTATACCTTCGCCAGTGACAGATACACTGTAATTCACTCAGTCGCCCTACCCTCCCATTTATACTAATTTCTGCTCTAATTCACTTGCTCCCCTATTCCCCCTTTTCACTATCCTACTATTTTATAATGTTCTTAAACCTTTGACATCTAACACATTTTATCGTAATCTTGAACTCTCCTTTGCCCTCTCCGATGCAATAATTTACCATAGTGTTAAATGACCTTTGATGTCTAGCACATTTATTTTCAATCATTAATTAATTAATTAATTAAATCAAATTACAAATGTAGACATTGGAAAATAGAAAAAAGGCTTATGCAGAAAACAAGGAAATAACATGGAATAGGAAAGGCATGTCTTGTTTCCACACACACATGTAGATCCAGGGGGTTTAAGATTATAATAAGAAAGGTAGTGATAACAGTTGCAGTGACAACAATTATGATGATAAAATTAATGATAATGATAGTGATAATTTTGTTTAAATAGGTTAATACCCATTTTAAGTGGGTGCTTCATGGCCCACAGGTGGACCAAAATTCTTTCTTGGGTAGTGTTCTATTTAGTGCCCGTCTTGTAGGCCCAACTTACACAAACACACATTTGTGGTATCAATATTTCATGGCTTACCATTGGAATATTATTGCTCTTTTCTGCCAAAGCATTATTTATTTATTTTTTTCCACTTTCCAAGATTTGTTCCATGTTATCAAGATGGTAATAGACTCTTAATTGTGTAGACTCCGTATTATCTCATTAAGTAGTCAACACCTCTTGCATCAGTTTTTTAAATTCAATTTTATGTAACAAACCCTTCACTGCCTGTCATGGCAGGCAGGAATAGAATCCTGAACAGGGAAATAGTGTCCACCCTTTATCTGGGGCACCTCTAGCCAGGACACGCCTTCATTTACCAGTGGAAGTAACACAAGAGCCCCAACCTAAATGCCCACCAAGTCTAATCTTCCTCCAAGAGTTTTGTACACTCTTGATGAGTCATTCCTTCATCTGAACCCTTAGCTGAATTTTCCCTTATGACACATTCATTTACCATGGTCCTCTGCCATTTTTATTTATCAGGACATGACGGTCATGATCCAATGAGTTAATGACAATCATGATGATAGTAATGATAACATTGATGGTAGTTATAGAAATAATATATTTTTGAAAATAGAGTAATATTGATAGTATACATAGTTATGATAATTATAACTTTAATAAAACAATTACAACTACAACAACAGCAATAATGATATTAATATATGATTATGATGATAGTAGTAATAATTATGATAATGATTGTAATTGTAATAATAATAGCAATGATAATGATAATGATGATAACAGCAAAAGTAGCACCAACAACTATAACAATGATTATAGTAGTAATGGTAATAATTTAATGATAATGAGGGTAATGATAATATCAATAACTACAAAATAATGATTAAAGTTGAAGAACTGATGCCTGGCAATCTTTCAGTTATGCTAGATATCAAAAACTCTGTGAAAAAATGTTTCACATCTCAAGCCATTCATTATATCAATTAATTTAGTTATAGATTCAAAGTATATCTGTACAAAAGTATGAATTTTGTTTGTAGAAATATGCATCCTAATAACTGTCATTTGATTAAAAATTATAAATCATTTTATTACATTTCAGAATTTAACTTGACTCCAGGTCTGAAACAAGCTATTGAAAATGCTGTTCAGGTATATGAAGCAAACACTAGTGCACTGCAGGTTGATGTCTTGGAGTCTGATGTATTTGGGAAAAATTCATGCAAAAAGCACAAAGTTTCTCCTGATGCAATGATGCAGTTAGGATTCCAGGTAAGTGTAATGTATACAGTAAACAAAGCCATCTGTAGGATTCTTATATATTTTTTTTTATTTGTTTCTGTGCTTATTTTTATATGATTCAGGGTGGAATATCTGAAAAAAATGAAATATGTATTATTTAATAATGCTATTTTATAATATTCATAGTATTAATGATTGGATGTTTTTAAGATTTATGGGTGGCAGTACTATCAAGAACTCTGCCAGATTTATTTACTTTCATGCATTATTATAAGTATTTGTGAAAGGGAAGAAAAGCTTTGTGTAATCTTTAGGTTGCATATTACCTCCAAAACGGAACAACTGTTGCTACATATGAGTCATGCAGCACTT
>NC_091562.1:21081880-21084380 GCF_042767895.1 Penaeus vannamei
TTTGCAAAGTGAAAAGCAAAATTCTCTTACCTGTAACTGGACACCTGTTTGATATTTTGAATATGATTATTGGGAAGTTTGTGGAACAGAGCTTGTAAATTTGTCAGATTAATTGAAGATAATTGTAAAAGGTAAATGTTATCAAAGTGCTCAGTAACTGAAATTGGGAAGTCAAGATACTTTCCATTGTGGTGAATGACTCAGAAACCACAAAAGTGGACATTAGGGAATGAACTTTAGTATATATATAGTTTATGAAAAATTATTTGGTTTAATTGTAACCAATTTTTTCTTATAGTTTATGCAATAAAATGATATTTTTTAGTACTGTTTATATAAAATCCTTTCATAAACTAAAATATGTGCATGTGCTGTAATAGATAAAGGAAACCTGAATCTTTATAATTGTCTTCCCATATATATAGTCAGTCCTACCTAAGCACATTACTCGATTCCAGTAAAAAGATAAATAGATAAAAATAAAATATAAGTAAAATTAAAGAAAACAAAGTTAGGTATTCAAATTAGGCTTAAAGAGAGATTTACAAAATGTTCTTTTATCAATTTTCTAGATAAAGCTTGTAAACAGGCCCAAGGATATGGTGGTCACTAAAGCGATGCCAGTTATGTACGTGTAGAGCAAGCCTTCTTGATTGTGTCCGATGCTGAACAGAGACATTTAGCCTCATGGTGAACTCTTCATTGTAGGGCACTGAAGAGTCTTAATAGAGAATATAAGCAAAGGTTCCCATCCTTAGGGAGATGGAAGCTTTCTGGGCAGGAATATAAATCAATTTAAAAATGAGCTGATATTAATTACTTTGATGGAAAGTTTACTTTCATGGATTTTTTCAAACATCCTGCAATACATATAGGTAATATTATTCACATATCAGTAAACAGGAATAATTCCATATTGTGTTATTTACCCGATAACTACTTGTATTATTACACCATCTGAAACTCATAATTGATTAATAGTTGAATTTAGGAAGACTGCAAGCAGTGATGAGGGCCTTGGGAATAATTATATATTGGTTTGGAGTGACACAGTAGGAAACATATTAACAACTGTATCACAGATCTTATATATTGATTTTAATTTTAATATTTATTTTATTTTTGTTTCTTAGATGTTGAAACTCAAGTTTGGCATACAATATTGTGCATCTAATTTAAGATTTTTTATTCAGAAAAAATTATGTAAAAGAAGTTCAATTTGAACATGTGTAATTATCTTTGCCCTTCAAGATGTTTGAATTAATTAATATTATCAACCTATCTATCTTATCTATCAATCAATCCAGCTCTGATAATGTAAAAAATAAATAATGTTAAACGGAGGATCTCATCTGGTAAGCCAACAGCCATCAAGTTTCCTTGGCCTTATCACAACGAAGGTAGCAGTGTAATATATATCATTCTTTAGCATGTATAATATACTTTTGTTTTCTTGTAATTTAATCAAAGAATCAAACTTTATTGAGTCATAATATTCAGTGCAAAGAATATACATGAATAATACTGTTACAAAAGTGAAATTTCACTATCTTTATTTTTGCACTTCACAGGAATTACAGGTAATTAATATTAACCATGAATGAATATTAAACGATTGAATATAGATCTATCATGAGAAAGAAAAGACAGTACATCTTCATTGCATATTTTATGTACATACTGGAATAACATCATTCATTTATTTTCTTTTTCTTACAATGAACCTTATTGTAATCACAGTCATCTTATATAATTATTTTTTATAGGTACGAAAGGTCTGCATCATAACAGCACCTACACTCTGTGCATCAGCCATTATGTTCTTCACAGCCAGCAGAAATCACTTTCCTCAGTGTAACATACAATAATGAGACACATTTTGGGGCTATCATTTATCATGAAATACACAGAATAATGTGCATTTTTAAACAGATAAGCTAATTTAAAATTCTAATTTTTTAAATTAAATTAGTTTTATTTAAACAAAAATAAACTTACGTATAATAGCATATGGACAACCACATATAGGACCAGTTTGTTGGAAGGATTAACAACAAATGAAGTACTTCTAACAGAATGAATACATATTTTGAAGCAAAAGGGAGGAGACACAATCAGCATGCAAAATGAAACTGCTCAGCTTTGGAAATGTTCGGAAACAAATATATAGTGAACATGCAGTGAAAAGAGTAAAAGCTCTTTCAATTGAAGGTTAATACTACTAGACTCCATAGCCATTATGAAATAGTTGGAGAGCTCAACAGTCAGCTATATGAAATTCTACAAGTATCTTTTTCAGTCACTTTGATTCACGGTGGCTCAGAAGCATTTAATACATCTTGATAAAGAAAAACAATCCAGTAGCTGTAGAGAATACTGTTTTTTAAACTACATAACAAAATGAGTAGTAGGACAAAGGGGAATTTGCACATGAAAAGGAGGAACACCAAGGAAGTTGTAAGTTTTAAAATTTCCGTGTGCAGAATGCTGCCTTTCGCAT
>NC_091562.1:21089380-21104380 GCF_042767895.1 Penaeus vannamei
ATAAAATGTTGCAGAGCGGCTTCTGCCTCGGTCCGTTCGCGCTTCACTCCTGAGGAAGCGTCTTTTGTGCGAGCAATCGCTCCAGAGGCCCCTGCCTGCCCGGTCCGTGTACGTTGGAATAAAACAGGTTGAGTGGATAGTTAAGACACTATGTCTGATTCCTCAAGATATTAATAATCTCCTCAGGTAATGAATGCCCTTCATTGGGCATTTAAATGTTTCTGACAGTCTTCTGGCTGGTAAAGATAAAAGTAATCTTTGCTAAAGTTTCATGGGAACTAAACAGGTGGAACAATCTCTCCGGATATGTGGTGTTCCAATAGGAGAGCTGCGACATCATTAGAACTGACCCCACAGAATTGTTCAAGGAGCGGTTCTATTTTCTGGTTTCTAACTACAATGTTAGAGTTCTCTTACACTTTAATTAAAACAATAAACATTTACATGTGTTCAATGCCATCCACTTTTCTTTTCCTAATTCACTCATAGAAGCAGAATGTTACCTATTCTCTCACCAGAAAGGTGGCGAAATATAACGATCGATCATAAGTGGTTTAGCAATGTTTTTCAAACCATAACAGAAAGTAGCAGTATTGACCTCAAATTTTCATGGCACCGAGCACGTGGGGCAAGCAATCCGGAGACGGAACGCGGTGCAGCCACCAGAGAAAGGGAACTGAGGACCTTTAATGATTAGCGATTGGCATTTGCATTTTTGATATACTATTATTCTGTTTTTATTGCAGGACGTACTGTATATATGATTGGAGAGCATATATATATATATATATATATATATATATATATATATATATATATATATATATATATATATGTGTGTGTGTGTGTGTGTGTGTGTGTGTGTGTGTGTGTGTGTGTGCGTGTGTGTGTGTGTGTGTGTGTGTGTGTGTGTGTGTGTGTGTGTGTGTGTGTGTGTGTGTGTGTAATTGCGTGTACCAATAATAACTATTAACGTCGATTTTCCAGGTTATATCTTAATCTTTAAGTCGCAGATAAATCCATGCCATCAGTAATTTGAGTGACAATCATTAAATATCTGAAGTTTATTTCCAAATATTAAAAAACTAACCCTACAATCGCCAATAACACTACCTACATTTCGAAGGTCAGTGACCATCACCAATAACACATTTCAGGTTCAGCATAATTGTGGCGTTCATTATGAATAAGAACCTGAAAAAATCCGGTATAAAAAACGCATTATGATACGCATCCAATAAAGCAGCAGCTATTTTGTAATTCTGTTTTATATTTTGATATCACTACTGATACAACTAACATACCAAATGGCGCGCGCCGCGGACAAAATCTGTTCATCATACTATATACGTAAACGTGCAAAAATAAAACAGTTTAGTTATATTCATTGTATCACGAGACTTGAACTGCAGGCAACTGACCCTTGCTGGGAATTACCAGGAGAATCGTGGGGTTATTACGAGTAGAAAATGTTATATAATATTTGTTTATTTCTCAACAGTTCTTGAGTCATGCCTCTGTAAATATAAAGCGCAGTGACAGAGAAATGGGTGACATCGGTCGTCACTGTAATACATATTACGATAATGCATGAGTTGTGGGTTTAATGGATCTTTACATTATATCAAACAACATTTCTGCTAACGACTCTCTCAGGAAAGGTGAGGGAAGGCATGTTTTGAACACCCAGTCCACTGGCACCAACACTAGCACTGAATGTGGCCGCTGTCTAGAAGTAGCGATAAGTGGAGCAACTTAACCAATATCATCCTTAATCAACATTTTCCCTGGATATGTCATTCTTTGTTCGGAATGCAGCTCTCGCTGTTAGGGAATAGTGACGATTGGTTCCAGCACGTTGAACCCCGGATCGACGAATGTTCAGCGACGTCCATTGGCAGAGACTCTGAATCCTCTGAGAAATGTGGAACGAAATTAGTGATGAAATAAATTCTGTAGAGGAACATTAGGTACACGAAAAAGATAGAGAGAGAGAGAGAGAGAAAAAAAAAAAAACTACTAGAAGAATTCCTACTCATCTATACATGATGCAAATAACCGTTTGGTCTGATAATCCAAAGTGTACAACACCTGCAACCTAGCTAAGTTGGGCGGGTGGAAGTTGTTATTTGACGTACAGCGATCCACGTGCAGCAGATGGGCGTAATTGTCAAATCCGCTTTTCTGTGTCTGTGAGATTTATTGCCTTGGGAGTGCCAGACTCAATCGCCATTGGGGATCAGAGAAATGTTCATGACATGTACTACTAATGCACCAAAGATTATTCACCTGAAAGCAAACGAGTCAACTTGTATATAACAGTGTGCACTGGTAAAAGTTCAATACTATACAATGAAGTTTCGATTCTGACAGACAGGAAGAAACTACCATATATAAATGGGAAGCAAAGTAGTCTAGGTCACCTGTTCTAATCCTAGTTTAATTCTTTGAATTCTTGATGCACAGTGCAGAACATACCGGGATGGAGCATTAATTTGAAGAAAATTACATCAATTAGTAGTCCACTCCCATAAGTCAAGGTTGTGTAGCTCAGAGCACGATCATAGTGCGCGTTCATATCTGTGTTGAAACCTCTTTTAAGCCTAGTCCAGGCCAAGATACATTGTTGCTCAATACAGTATCTGAAACAGTTCCTCAACAAATCCATAAATGTCTCGCAATTGTTTCGAAACAATTGTGAAACATGATTTCATAACGACGCCCTGGCCAAGATACTTTGTTGAGCAACAGTACTACAAAAAAAGTATCTGAAGAGTCACTCTGCAGTTGAGCAGCAATCCAAATTTGTTTCGCAATGGTTGTTCGTTCCGTGTTTCTGCTTTTCCCACTAAATATGGGAGACACGATACACAACACGACTCATCGTCCTCTGGTAATCACTGATCAGTAGGCTTCTGGATGGGTTTTGAGGTTACTGGGAATAGTGCAGGTCGTATAATTTATGGAATCTATATTATGCTGAAGTGATACGTGAAATATGCTGCAGACTAAGCACTGCCTATTTAAAGCCTAGTCTTGGGGCATTGCGAAAGCAGGAAAGAGGAAAAAGCCTGAAAAAATATCCTATCATGCATAGGTATTGACTCACTGTCAGAAAAAAACACTGGTTGCCTATCACAGAATTGTATTGATACGTAGTTTATTGCTGTCGAAAAAATGTTTTAGCCTATCACGCAAATATATTGACTTACGTAGTTTAGTACCGTCCACAGCCTCGTATTTTGTATTTTGCGGCACGCTCTGCAGCTGCCACTTCGTGAAACAAATCAGATACAAAGTTGCGCAAATGTTTCACGACTGTCACGCACCAGTCGCTAGACAAAGTTGATCGTGTTTCCCTAGTCGCTAAACTATGCAACAAATTTGGAACGCTACGAAGATGTAGAGCAACTGTATCGGGGCAGTATGGATACACTGTTGCACAACCGTTTCGATACAATTTATCTTGGTCTGGACTAGGCTTAGTGATAAATGCCGGTCAGCAAAAGCATGTTGCACATCGGACCATTGCATCTTTACGGCTGGGCCAAGGATTGATATTGATTAAATCCTCTATAGATGGAACGAAAATGGCTGATCCCACTGAATAATAATGCATTAGCATATGATCACTAACTCTGTCTTAGGCCGATAAAAATTCCCGTTTATCAGAACTTTTTCAAAATTCAAATGCGGCACACGATTTTTTTTTTATTGTATCGAGGCCAAATAAGATTCCATTTTATAGACAATGCCAACTAAATGGACATAAAGGTAACAGTTGGATCGATACATAGTACACCAGTTTTTTTGCTAGTTTTACAGCTCGAGGACAGATCCCATCCAGAAGTGGCAAGACCACTTCTAACTCTCGCCCTAGTCGCCACGCAACGCTCCGCGAAACGTTTTGTCTGGTCGACCGTTCAGTTGATTTTGCGTTTTTCCCGATTGGACGCGAAAACATTTTGCCAACGGCGAGCTCTTTGGGCGCATTAAAAAATCGATGTTCAGTTACGGGCATATGGGAAACGGAATTTTTCTTTTTAATAGGCCTTATCGGTTGTCAATCTAGGATCACGGCTAATCCTGAAATTGTTGATAAAAAGAACGCCGAGGTCGACGCCCCCATATTGGTCAATGCAACTCTCTCCTGTAGCACTTTTTACGTTTTTTATCAATGATATATGCCTCCAGGACTGACTCAAAGATTTTTTTTTAGACAATACATTTCTAAGAGCTGACTAAACAATTTGATAAAGAAATATGCAGTGGTTAACGTGTTTGAAGTGCTAAGTAACAGTAGTTACTCAATTGCTGCAAATTTAGGATGTTTCCTAACTGAGGAAATGTAGTTGTAAGACACTGTGGTTTAGCAAAGCTTTTGAGATACTAAGACAAGAAAACGAGCAAAGTGTGCCTGATCAACTGCTTATAAATACATCCATTTGTATGTATATTACAAACACACAAATACACACACACACATAAAATACAAACACATACACACATATATATTAGTGTGTGTGTATGCGTCTGATTATATATATATATATATATATATATATATATATATATATATATATATATATATATATATATATATATATATATATATATACATACATACACTCTCACTTACTCTCTCTCTCTCTCTCTCTCTCTCTCTCTCTCTCTCTCTCTCTCTCTCTCTCTCTCTCTCCACACACACACATATTTTCAAACCAAGCAAAGTAAACAATAGCAATCTAGCCGTTATGTTCATATATCTGAGAACTGTTATTGCATTTTCCCAAAATTTCCCAAATGATTCAACAGTATCTATAATTTATGATATGATAAATGCAAATGTAACTGCATTTGTCAAGACAAAAATTGCACCGTCAATTCCAGGCTATACGCCTTCAGTCTTGGGGTTAGCGAAAAATTTAGCAAAATTTGCTATTCCACAGCTAGCCATTTCTCTTTTAGTTAACTTGGAATGTAATTATAGTGAAAATTACGAAATTCAAGACATTATGATAGCAAAGAACAACTGTCGATCACACACTTTATGATTATGAATTCATTATTCGTTTCGGGTATTTCATTTACAAAATGAGAACTGTCAATGAAGATCCTATTGGTAAAGTCGCAACTGTCAGCTGATATTCATAATTCATGCTCGAACAAAGTGGTTCCCAATACTTCAACATTCGCGACCCCCTTCTCAAACCGACATTCCGCGACTTGCGACATCAGCCATTATATTATAATGTCTAAATACATATCTTTAGCCTAAGATAAAAAACAACAATATTCAGCAATGCATACAAGCTTTATTGATCTAACTGTAATGCAATATTCGGTGGAGACATGGATTGTTAATATATGCTTAATACGAACTTGGACGAACGCTTTGCATATTGGCCTATGCGACCTCCAACTAACCCTCTGTTTGGGATGACGACCCACCGGCTGGGAACCTCTGCTACAGAGGTGATTGCGTTTATGACAACTGCTCGTTTTCCTTGCAATCTTATTCTAAAGATTGGATGACTTTAAGAGCACTATTCAGTTCACGTGATGATGCATAGCGTCGCTTCGACTAATTCGTATGACTATTTTGTGGAACCTCACATATGATTAAGGGTTGCAATAATAGTGAGGTACAACGAAAACAGTCACGCCACCGCCGCGCCTTTCTCACAAACAGCTCCTCCAAGAGATGACGTCACATATCCCGGTGGTTCAGGCAGCATCTGCACTGTGTGAGAAAAGTCTGCTCAAGCTACAAGAATACCTATTGGTGATAATCACAAACCTGTGCGTTTCCGACATGCAGAGTTTCTGAATATATAATTATACTTGGAAGATATAAAAAAACAACTCATTCACCAGTCTAACCCAGTGATAATATGCATGCCTTAAGCTATATAAAAATATGTAATAATGCATGGACTGTGATTAAAAATAAGGGATTTCCTTTTTTACCCAGTTTTCTGAATAAATGAAATATGAGACTTTGATATAGTACGCAGCAAAAATGCAGTGCTGATTAATCAAACATCCCTTTTCCCATGAACTCGTTGAAGTTGTGGGCAGTAGCATTTTTTTGAAAGATTTATGTCTGCATTATCATCTTTATTATGACTTCAAATATAAAATATCAGACCTGGAAACACGTAATGTAATAATTTACTCGTCCCTTCCCTGGCACAACTCACAAATGATTTTCTTTTGTCCGTAAAGCAAATCATTAGTATAATTGCAATAACAGGCCTTACAAACCATAACTACTTCCTTCTCCGTTTTAGGTCTTAGAAATCTATTTGAAATCCGTCCTTCTCTTTGCTCTCACAACTAAGGCTATGGCCATTAACAGCATAACAAGGCGAGCCCTTCATTTTTAATATATTTTTTCACGAGTTAATGATCCTAAATGACTAATTCTAATCTGAATTCCCTGAAGAAATGGATTCCTGTCCCCGGGGTATTGTCATATGAGGTTATGCGACTGCCGATGCAAACAAGCAAACCACGAAAGATTCTGAATTACATTTTGATACATTCTCTGGAAGGAAGGGATCTGTAGCTCATGTGAGTGCAATGGACTTCCGGTAAAACAGAGCGAGTAAAATAATGTCACAAAACTTCCACGTGACGCAATGCCCAAGAACATGAAATCTTTCGGCCGTGGGGTCACGATCAGTCTTGTTCGTTAACTGCTGCTGCTTTACTGAAGTTCTCGTTTCGAACTGAAATGAGATCATGAAATGGAAACGTTCACAAAACTTATGGCCGTTATGATTTGAGATTCTCGTTATTCCAGATACATCCTGTTAAAATATCGTAAGTAATCATTATATAAAATTAGTAATTTTTTATAATTTATAGATGTATTTAGGTTAGGTACAATATGGCGTCTGCATTTTTGAACCTTTGGAGCCCTATCTGAAACATTTATGACTGGTTCTTTCTGACTGGTTGGAAGACTCACAGATTACTTTTTTCGATACTTGTCTGAAAGGAGATTGCTTAAAAATAAGCATCAATTTAGATTCATACCAGAGCTTCGTGTGCGTCATAAAGAAGCATTTATTGATGCAGAATTCAAATCAGTGTGGTTGAAATGGTATATTATTCCATTATGTGAAACATTTCAAATCATTATTATTTCTTATTGCATCGTACTGCTGAATATTAAACACATGTTACATTATTACATCACTCTGATTAATTAACCTCAAACGTTTCTAACACACACTCGTTCGGCTTAGTTCTTTTATGTTTAATTATTTTCTACAATCTCGGATGAAGCTTTATAACTGCGGCGTGGGAAGACAAACCATCTGTATGCCACAGTATCTCCAGTTCAAGGTGAAGCTGCAAGATGAAGTTTACATCCGAATCACAACGATCTAGTGTGATAATCTCGTTCTCATAAAAAAGCACAGTCTGTCTGCCACATGAACGTGGATTTTATAATCACAACAACATCAGGATATCACAGGCATTATATAATATCACATGAACGACGTAGCCTCAAAGCATTCTCAGTCACATTTTCCTTTCATCCCGGAGCTTTGGCTTGACAGCAACATACGCGTCATTTATTCTATGGCACAATGGCAACCATTCATCCAGATCGAAAACATGTTACAGAGTGCATTCTGGTCAGACACGGCGGCTCTTACAGGTACATGGCATCGTCATCGCGGTCGTGCAATGACGTCGCTGAGCAAGGTCAGCTGACTCAGTCCTCTAATGTTCCATCTTTGGCACTGTCAGGGGGGCTAGATTTGGTAGTATCATTATACTTATTATCAATATCGTAACAGTTATTATTCTTCATCGTTGTTACGAAAATTGGATTCCCTTCCACTCATTATTCTAATATTGCGATTTTATAGGTGTTGCAAATTTCTCTTGCATATTTTTTTCTCTATAATCAACGTTACCACCAATTTAGTTGATTCTGAGTGTCATTAATTTGCCAGTCATTGCCACTTTTCTTTGCATTATCATCTCTGTCGTTAATATTATCTTCGCTACCTTTTCTATGCATTTCGGAAGGGATAAAAGCATATCAGCATAGTTCGGTGTCATCATGAAATAAACCTGGTGCTCCGTGGCTGTTGCTGGCCGGGCCCTCTACATCGAGAACCAGATCCGTTTCATGGTCACACAACGTACATGAAATGATGATGAAATAAAAATGAGAAAAAGTTTGCCTTGGCTTATTACTAGATTAATTTTTTTAATGGTTCAAGTTCAAAGATCTGCAGCGCCATGCCATTTTCACTTTGTCTTCACAACTCTGGAGCTATCACTTAGATGGAGGAGGGTGCGACACCACCCCCGCCGTTCATCATGGCTTCCCGGTGGTCACACAGACGAGGGGGGCACCACCACGCCGCCAGCGATGAGGCGGGAGCGCTTAAGTGAGCAGGGCGGGCGAGGTGGAGGCCGGGGGCGCTCCCTTGGTGGGTCTGGAGGAGAGCTGAAGCAATGTAAGGTAGACTCACAGAACTCCAGCCCATATGCGGATGGACATGGGAAAGCCTCGGGGCTGGAATGGGCTGAGGTCGGATGGGCGGCTGGGGTCGGATGGGCGTCTGGGGTCTAATGGAGGCCGAGGGACTGAGCGGAGGAGGTGGCTGAGGTAAGGGCAGAGACACACATGGGGGCGGGATGCCCAACTGTGTCTTGGCCAGCTGATTATCGATGGGCCCAGCCCAGTTACGCAGCTGAAAGTCGTCAGGTTCAACGCCGAACTTTGGCTTCATGGAAGGCATGACGGAGACGGGGAAGTCCTGAGCTGGCAAGGGGCACCGCAGAGCCGAGTTTTGAGGTGGCGTCGCGAAAGTCTTGAGAGTATCGGTGGTTTCGTAGGATCTATTCAGGTCGAAACTGCGGTCGGGCTTTACGCGAGGGTTGACGGTAGTGTGGGCTGTGGGTGCTGGAGTGTAGAGGGGTGAGGGTTCATACCCAGGAGGCTGGAAGGCAGACGGACGTGTCTCCGGGACTTCTCGTGGGATGGAAGGTTGTGCAGGACTCTCTTTGTACCGTTCCAACCAACATTGCTGCAAAGCCGGTATACAGTCATACGTCAAACATTTCTATGAGAATCAAACATCCATTCCCGTACATTCACCTTCTCTGTTGCAAATGCACGAATCCTTATTCAGATGCTTTAAACACTATGAACATATATTCAAACTAGCAAAATGAATAAATCAGCGCATGTGTAATTATGTACCAAGGCCACGTGCACCGAGAATACCTACCGTGTGAGCTGGTTCGGCGATGGGAGTGGGTGAAGAAGCAGGTTCGAGAGGCGGGGGGGGCGGGGAAGTAACCTTGGGGAAGGATTCTGATGCAATATCCTTTCCCTCCTCGTCTTGAGGCGATGACTCTCCAGGATTGTCGGGCTGTGTATCTGGGGATTCCATTTCATCAGTAGTGGCATCTGAACGTCCTGCTGGCCTTAAGACAAATTCCTGAGGACTGTTCCCTGGCTGACTGGTGACCTGGGCCCTGGCGGCGAGTTGTAAGTCAGTGTTTTAGAAGAGATTGAGAGGTCAGCAAAGAGACCTTTGTGGAAACATGAAAATCCATGAGTGAGGGGAAATGGATACAATGTGCTCACTTCGTCATGCAGGGAAATCTGACACAACATGGCAGCAGCAAACCTAAGCCGTCTTTTGTAGGTTCAAAGATGTAACTTGTCTGAGTTTGGCTAATGTCATTGCTCGTCATAAACACTGATTGGCTGGTGAATGCACTACCCGGCATAGGGAGAGTTAGGGAAAACTATCCAACACTTCATTTCATACAGTACACTCAACTTCTCTCACTCTTTTCTTTTCTCTCTCTCTCCCCCTCTCTCAATTTCTCTCATTTTCTCTCCCTCTCCCTTTCTCTCTCCCCCTCTTTTTTCTTTTATACACTCTCTCTCTCTTTCCTCCCCTTTCTCCCTCTATCTCTTACTTTCCCTTCCCCTTCTCTCTCTCTCCTTTTCTCTTTTACACATCTATCCACCCTTTTCTGTCTGTCTGTCAATCATTGTTCCCAAGGCTGTATATCATAATAAATATACTCCTTTGTATGGAAATAAAGACAGAACCTGTCATTTTAACATTTTACAGATGAGTACAAGGAGCGTAAAGTAGTCAGAAAAAAGTATCATTACCCTTTACACCATCTAATATGAAAAATTAACGGTGTTGTGGAATAGGGAGCCAAGCCAGCTAGCACCGTAATCCTACGAATGTAGGGTTTGAGGTACAGTAACATGTGCTGGAGTCATTGGAATTAGTGAAATATGAGTTTTATCAATAGTATGCGAGAAAAATATACAATAAAATCGAGTGGCAACAAGTGCAGATGGAAAAAACGAAAAAGAGTGATAATTAACGACCTAGAGACGGCGCTAACAAAGTTTATATATCCCACAGTTCTCTACATATATTTAAGCCCTATTATGGACATGAGCTAAAATAAGGGCCGTATGAAAGGATTAAATATTTCCCAGTCTCCCTTTTCTGTGATTTCATGCTTATCCCTATTGGGAAATGAGAGGCAAGACTAATTCAGTTTCCAGTCAGATTGTTTCAGGGCTGAAATTTTACAGAAATTCGTCTGCTAAACAGAAAAAAAGATTACCGACAGATGGAGATGCCATAACGGATCCCCCCCACCCCATAGGCTGAATATTTGTTATTTTTAATGAATACAAATGGCTTGATGCAAATGAAAAGTATTTAAAGCAATATTAAAATGTTTTCCTATGTTCAAATAGATTAACATAGATTAAACATAAAACTTGCTGAAACCATCCTGGTATGAACTGATGTCATCTGGCAGACCGAACGTCAACACGGCGGAAATTTCATCCGATCTCACTTCAGCTCGGTCTTCCAGCTGGGCATCACCAAAGGCAGGGCCACAGTTCCATAGAGTGTCTTTACACCTTCACCCCTGCAACACACTATGAATAGTCATACTTATTTTTTTAAATATAAATCGTGTACAGGTTCAATGTCGCACTTTTAAAGTTATATATCTAATACATTTTCTATAAAGTGGTGTGGGTGCATTTCATGTTGTCACATTGTTGGCTTAATAATGTATTTATTGTATATTGTGCAATGAACAGTGCAATTAACAAGAAAATATGGCAGGGAATCCTATAATTATGAGAATCTAACCCTACGCACTGTAACTGTAATCTAATATTCATCTGCGTTCTCTATCATCTAATGTTTAGAAAACGGCAGAAATGTTACTGCGGAATAGCGGCCTGCCTGTCATTAATGTACAGGAAACATTTATTTTTTTTTCTCAAAATCATGCTATTTTTACAAATGGAAAAATAAAAATATGGTAATCACCATTTCGTTTTTTTCTGATTTCCCTCCCCTTGCATGACAAATGAGTGATTATGTCTTCCAATGTTATCTTCCATGTTCATTTTTGAGCAACCCTCTCGGATGTATAATAAAGTTCAGCTGTTTGCATGATTTTTTTTATAATGATATATACTAGTTCTTTATTATCCTTAAGAAATTCTTAGAAACTCCAGAAAATCGAAGAATCTTAAAATATTACAAATGTTTCATTCGCAAAAATGCTGGAGAAACAATTATTCATAAGATAACAAGAAAGCGTAAGTGCGGTCTTGGTAAAGCATTATAAAAAAAAAAAAAAAAAAAAAAAAAAAAAACAGGAGTGAGTTTACTTTAAACCCCTAACGTCTATTCTCGCAATTTTTCAGAAACAAGATTGCTCATTTTAAAATTGAGTAATTGAGGCAATTGCTAGAAGTGAGTTGGATAAAACGATACTCGGATAGTTCATCCCGAGCTCAATTTATCAGATTATGACGAAGACGAAAAATCAAGACTTTTTGTCATGATTTATGGTAAACTAGAGCATTTCATGTGGAACCGGTAAGGTAACAACTGATAACAGCTTAGTTCTTGAAACATCTACGATAATTTAATGAATTCAACACCTTTGAAATCCCTCGAAATTCTGAAATCCCTTACAAATCCTTTCGGAAATCCCAGAAATCTCATACGCTATTTTGGGTGGTGAAATGCCCTTCGTCAGAGGTCATGCAGAGCTGTATTTTGCTTTACATTAAACCCGTGTATACCTAATAACAGTTAAATCTTGTTAAACGGGTATTGGAGATGATGACAAATGTTTTGTTCTTATTCGCCATCAAAGTCATGATGAGACTGAAACAATAAAAATATTTAATTCATTTTTAGATAATAAAAGATAAGCAAAATTATAAATACACAGGCAAAAGAACGCATGGTCATCGGAATGTAAACTTTGATTATTTTGTTCATTAGTCTCGGTCCTCGATTAACGTAAAAAGATCGCCATATGGCAACTACCGATGGGAGGGGTTACCAAAAGTTGCTTGACTGAAAGCTTGACTGAAAGTAAAGGTAACGACACATTTTTCTGACTACATAAATCGGTCAGCACTTAGATTTTGAGCTGATGTGGTGGTGTTTTCATAAACTTATTCCGGTATTCATTCTCCTAATATATACACATATATTTTTGGCGGATTTATATAAGCATGTCTAATGTAATTCACTTTACAAGATTTCGCTTAAAATTCATAATATGCATTGCTATCTGTTATAAAACATTCAAACTTTACATACACGCTATTATCAATATACAAAAGGAAATGAATTAATTGAGACACCTTATGTTTGAAAGTAAAAGTTCCCAGATATTTCCAGTGACAAACAAAATCGAAAAAAATCTCCCATTTCAAGGTTTGTTTCTTTGATTAGATACAGCATGATCTAGATATATTTAACGCATTTCCGTTGTAAAACAGTTAGGCTTCTCTGGTGGAAAAAATAAGTACAATAGGCACGAGGTGGTGATCTAGTATGAATTAATAACAAGAAGTTTGACAAGCTGCAAAAAACTTGAACATCAAATATCGATTCATCATTCTGAGATATCAAAAAGATACACAGTCCAAGGGACGAATAATCAAACGTTATTTGGCACCATTATCTCCTTACGGTTATGTAGCTTACAGCCGTGCCCCTACGGCCCATGCGCAGAGAAAAGGACCCTAGTACCAGCCAAGGCACCGTAGAGTAAGGCAGGGGAGAGCATCCCTAGCAGGTTACAGCGAGCCATGGCATTTTTTCAGCCTTTGAACAATTAGTACATCCTTACAACTAGTGTTTTGCTCAATTATGTTTTTTAGTTGTGTATGAACCAGTCGTGGGCTACTAAATAAGGCGGTAAGTGTAATATTCCAATAACAATGTCCTTTGTTTTCGTCAATAATCGTGTATCTCGCTCCAACCCAAGTGTAGTATCTATAAGCAAGGCAAACACTAAAACTAGTATAACTACTGTCTTCGCCACGGATGTCATGGTTTCATTTACGTTTCTATTATTACTTTTCTAAATCATTATTTAATTATTGTTAATGTAGTTTAAAAAGGAGATTACTTCATATATACAGGTATAATTAAACCTGTATAATTATATTCCAAATATTTTTGTTGAATTGGTAATTGGTATGGAAATCAAAGCTAGAGTTAGTCTTGCAATATTAGCCATCCTTTCGAGGAGACAATACTCCGTTACTAAATCACATATAAGTCCTGCATTAATAATTCTAGAACATTAATTGAAAAGTTTCATTAAGCCATGGGTGGATAGTGTTGTGTTTATAAACAATTCAGCTGATTACCATTTACGGCATGTGATTGGTCAAGATTTCATAAAAGTCACCTGAAACAAAAGCTGTGATTGGTTACTGAAGATCCGACTCGTAAGTGATTTACGTCGGTGCAGAATTCAGAGTGCAAAAAAGGGGCTGTCACACTATTCTAGTCTGTTCAGGGATTCCTTTACAGAGGGGCATCTTCCCAGCTGCGACAGAAAGCCAGATAAAAACCCTGTCTAGAGCGGCATCGCTTTGTTGTTCCTTCACCCCAGCTAGAGAGGGAGAAGAAACTATGATTACATATTACCTGACTGTCTAAATGGCGATTATTCTATCATTATATATTATAATTGTATTGCAGAAATAAGATATGCATTGCAATTAATACTTGGGCCTCATTAAAACCAAAGATTATCCAAACGAACAGGAAAGCAAACACACTCACACTGACAGCCAAAGACTCGGGTCTTTTCAGACTGTATGACATAAACATTATTTAAGCCCTGGTTGTCAAAGTGAGAGCCAGAGAACAATTGGAATTCCATCCAAAAATATGACAGTAGTTAAAAAAATGTGATGAACAAGAATCTTAGCTTTACATGGGACATTATCGTACGACTGGCATGACTGTGTCATGACCGACCATTTATTTTACTCAATTTCAGTTAAAGTATTTGCTTCTTTCCAACGTAATTCCATAATTACGTCTCTCATGCATTACTGATTGCACTAATAGCAGTAAGTGCTATTGGAAAGAATATTTTCGGATTTTCTGTTGAAATATGTGGTACTATGTGGGATAGCTAACACGGTTGCATAATAAAATGGGGATTGGCTTTTATAAGTCTTGTGTCTTCTTCCTTGAATCTTTTCAGTCTTTAGTATATGCGATGATATTCATAGAATCCACGACTATCTTCGATGCGAAATTCATCCACGAGGTTATTGTAGACTATTTGGTCTTTTCTGGGACGATGTTTCTCTATGGGAGGACACTGTGCATAGTATGACCAATCTCGCTCTGTAGCTGACAGACACTGCGTGGCTTTCTAGGGACCCCTGGCAAATAAGAATAGTGTGACCGTTGCTTAAGGCGCCGGGAAAAAAAACGTTTGTGTAAGGGAAGCTAAATCCGAGATACGGCGCCTAAATAAACCGGGCAGTGACGGGTCGCCGCAGGACGGTTAATGCCTCCAACGTGGATTTAGTTGATTAAGGCTCTTTTGAGTGTCCGGCCCTTGGTATACAGAAAATCTATGTTGTAAGTTATAACTTTTCCAGTAGTGCTATACACT
>NC_091562.1:21186880-21189380 GCF_042767895.1 Penaeus vannamei
TCAAGTGGAGTGGGATGGTTTCATGGCCATTTAGGACGCTTATGCTACAAGGCAAGGGTCCATATTTATTCACTGTGTATATTGACGATCTAAAGGACTAAATAATGCACTAGGGGGTTGCCATACAGCAAGACGGCGGCAAATAACTTCGCATACGCAGATGATCTTGCCCTTGTTGCCCCGAGCGCTGCCTCACCTAACGAGTTACACACAGACAGACAGACACACACATACATATAGAAATAAACATATTTATAGATAAATACACACATTTATAGAGAGAAGTACATACATAATATATATATATATATATATATATATATATATATATATATATATATATATATATATATGTATATATATGCACCCACACCCACGGGGACTGTGCATAAAACCGCTATCCTTACTCATGTATGAGTAGATAGGTAATGTCTATGGAAGTTAGTTAGCTCCTAGTTGCACACTCCTTTTAGTGGGTCGCGCAGCTCAGTGGTAGAGCGTTTGTCTTGCAGTTCCCTGCCTGCAACAGTTTGAGTTCCCATCTGAGAGGTCCACATCGGAGATGTTATTTATTTACAATTATATATATGTACAATTATATTTATGTAAATGTATTTACACATACACACACACACACACACACACACACACACACACACACACACACACACACACACACATATATATATATATATATATATATATATATATATATATATATGATTATGAATATATAAACATATATATATATATATATATATATATATATATATATATATATATATATATATGTCTATGATTATGAATATATAAACATATATATATATATACATATATATATATATATATATATATATATATATATATATATATATATATATATATATATATATATACATATATACTCAAGGAATACTTTGATGGCCCATTGTAAAAGTCACCTGGGGGGGCCTTTGTGGGTGTCGGTCCCAAGCCCGGATAAAGAGAAAGGGTTAGTGTCAGGAAGGGCAGGAAGGAAGGACTGTAAAAACCCAAGCCAAAACCAATATGGAATGAGCCGTAGTAAAGTGGTTCATCCATATATATATATATATATATATATATATATATATATATATATATATATATATATATGTATATGTATAAATGTATAGTTATGTATTCATATACATATGTGTGTGTGTGTGTGTGTTTGTGTATGTGTGTATGTATGCGTTTGAGTGTGTGTAAATGTGTGTGTATATGTGTATGTGTGTGTGTGTATGTATGTGTCTGAGTGTGTGAATGTGTGTGTGAGTATGTGTATGTGTGTGTGTGAGTATGTGTATGTGTGTGTGTGTGTGCATGTTAGTGTGTGTGTGTGTGTGTGTGTGTGTGTGTGTGTGTGTGTGTGTGTGTGTGTGTGTGTGTGTGTGTGTGTGTGTGTGTGTGTGTGTGTGTGTGTGTGTGTATGTGTGTACACATATGTATATATGTATATATAATATATATATATATATTATATATATACATATATATATATATATAAATATATATAAATATAAATATATATATATATATATATATATATATATATATATATATATATATATATATATATATCTACATGTGTGTGTTTGTGTGTGTGTTTATTTATATGTATATATATATATGGTTATATATGTATATATATATATATATAATATATATATGTGTGTGTGTGTGTGTGTGTGTGTGTGTGTGTGTGTGTGTGTGT
The DNA here is from genome assembly GCF_042767895.1 of Penaeus vannamei. Classification (NCBI taxonomy): domain Eukaryota; kingdom Metazoa; phylum Arthropoda; class Malacostraca; order Decapoda; family Penaeidae; genus Penaeus; species Penaeus vannamei. The sequence goes on from NC_091562.1 coordinate 21,188,616, forward strand.
GTGTGTGTATATATATATATATATATATATATATATATATATATATATATATATATATATATATATGCGTGTGTGTGTGTGTGTGTGTGTGTGTGTGTGTGTATGTGTGTGTGTGTGTGTGTGTGTTCTAATTATTTAATTCTAGGGTTTCTTCCCGGGGAAAAAATATATTTTCATCTAGTTTAGATTTTTTTCGTCCTGTATATAATTTTTGTCAAACCTGAAAATAAAGAGGCCCTTGAAGGTTCCGAGGAAGGGATGAACATAATATGAAGCATTATTTTAAAGTAAAAGAGTGAGTTTTTCCTGATATTCTGAAGAAAAAGCATGCCTTATGGACAAGTACAATAAGTCAGTACCTGCTGAGCCTGTTATTCCGAGCACTATTTTAGGTTAAAATGAAACTGGACTGCGCCTACGCGGTGACGTGTAATGGCCATGTTTCGGAACACGAATTACTGACGCCGAATCATACACATTGCGATGTATAATTCCCTTGCCTTTTCTGTTTTTCGTTGAGTCCCTCGTCGATCACAGCTGAACGATAAAACTTGTTGCACGAAATTGAGAGCTCACTTGTATGACCTTCATTGCCTCTGCCGCGATGGAAATAGAAGGCTTTTGAATATTATGCTCATTGTGATTCGTTCGTTTCATTCATCCAATCTGCCCGGCCTGCCGCTCGGACTTCTCTCCTTTCGCAGGGATTTTACACCCCCTCATCTTTCTTTCTCTCTCTCCCGATATGTATATATATATATATAT
>NC_091562.1:21194438-21196938 GCF_042767895.1 Penaeus vannamei
TCGTCTAAGCCGTAAATTAAAAGTTTATTACTTGACAAAAGGATTTTTCTGTTATATGTATATATGCATGTGTGTGGGCGGGGGGGGGCGGGGGGGTGTTGCATGTATACGTATATCTATATAGAATTTTATCACCAGTTGTAAATTCTCATGTATACCTGTCGTTTGCTGGGTCCATCTGTATTCCCACTGTCCCTCGAGGGAGGAATCTCCTCTGCGAGATGTCCTTTGGGCGTCCCCGGCGCCCTGCTGCCAGGTGCCGGCCCCCCACAGTTGCCGACCTCCGGCGCCGCCCCTTCCGTGCCATCGCTCTTCTTCACCATTTTCTGGAAGCGCCAGAGCCGCTGCTGATGACACATGACCCTCTGGCTCTTGCGGGTCAGCTGGCACAGCGTGCACTCACAGTTGGTGAAAGGACACTTATGACGATTCTTGGGGGACACCTTGTTGTGATTCTTGCAGATGGTGCAGTGCTGGCGTCGCTTGGCCTTGCCCTCGCTAGGAGGGTCATCTGCAGAAAAAGAAAGAACAAAAGGGAATAAGGTGCTGCTCACGTCATTGCATACCTAATGCAATAGCTGCAGGGCTAGCAGTATGATCGTTGGGCATGATAGAATGCTGCATGCTGTACAGAGAGCAATATAGAAGAGAGAGAGAGAGAGAGAGAGAGAGAAAGAGAGAGAGAGAGAGAGAGAGAGAGAGAGAGAGAGAGAGAGAGAGAGAGAGAGAGAGAGAGCACTTGTGTTAATCTCGTCTCAAAGATACCTTGCTTAAATATGGGGGCCACTAGACGTTCAAGATGATGATAGCAATTAAAATATATTACAACATAACAAATATGAAAAAGTAAATGATAACAGCAACGGTAATAGGAGTTAGACCTAAACGTAATGGCTATAAAGAGGGAAGCAATTAAACTAATAATAATGATAACGACAACAATGATAGTAAATATGATGGTTATGACAAAGATAATTTTGTTAATGATAATGATGATAAGAGTAACAAAAACAATGATAATAATAATGATAATAGTAATAATAAGATAAAAATAACATTAATAAATATGGTAATAACAATAAAAATGATAACGATAATAACAATAGCAGTAATGATGATATCAATAATAATAATGATAATAATGTAATCACAAAATAGTAATGAAAATAATTAAAGTAATGACAATCACATCAAGAATAATAATATCAATGATGATAATGATAATAATAATATTGATGATAATAATAATAACAGTATTAATAATAATGATGATAATCAAAATGATGATAATAATAACAGTAACAATGATAATGATAGTAATATTAGCAATACTACTACTAATAATGATGATACTAATGTTGATGATGAGTAAACAACAACAAAATGATAATGATAATAATGATAAAAATGATAATGATAAAAATGATAATGATAATAATGATAAAAATAATAATGATAATAATTATAAAAATGATAATGATAATAATAACAATGATGGCAATAATGATGATAATGATAATGGTAAATATAATAATAATGATATTTATAATAATAATGATAATAGCAACAATAATTATGACACTACTACTAATAAAAATAATACTGATAATAATAATGATAATGATGGTAATAATAATGATAATGGTAATAATAACCAACAACAATAATAATAATAATAATAATGATAATGAGAGTGATAATGATAACAATAATGATAAGAAATACTAATAATGTGTGTGTGTGTGTGTGTGTGTGTACATGTATACATACATACATATATACACATATGTAAGTATATATATATATATATATATATATATATATATATATATATATATATATATATATATATGTGTGTGTGTGTGTGTGTGTGTGTGTGTGTGTGTGTGTGTGTATATACATACATATATATATATATATATATATATATATATATATATATATATATATATATATATATATATATATATATATATATATATATATACATATATATATATATATATATATATATGTTTGTATATATATATATATATATATATATATATATATATATATACAAACATATATATATATATATATATATATATATATATATATATATATATTTATATATCATCATCATCATCATCAGCCTGAGTCAATCCACCGCAGGACGTAGGCCTCTCCCAATCTTTTCCAGCTTTTCCTGTCGTGCTTTTTGTTTCCCCAAAATTCGTTATTTCGTCATGCCATCTTGTCACTGGTCTGGCCCTTGGCCTCTTAATGTTATCTATAGTCCAGTCTGTTACTTTCTCTGTCAATCTGTTGTCTTGTCTCCGACATACATGCCCTGCCCATTGCCATTTCTTCTTTTTGATGCTCCCGAGTATATCTTTCACCTTTGTCTGTTCCCTGATCCACGGCGCCCTCATCCGATCTCTTAGGCTAATTCCCAGCATCAACCTTTCCATCTCTCTCTGGGCACTTATTTGTTTCCTCTCCTAGAATTTGGTTGCTG